>NW_026779491.1:37500-42500 GCF_030144855.1 Hypanus sabinus | reverse complement strand
TTACAGGTAATTAGCATAGGCCCATGGTAGTGCATCGTATTGAAGGGTGTCTTGATTTGTGTACCATTATTTACAGGATGTTCCAGGAAGTATGTTGATATTTATATTGATTCTTTGAGGAGTGCATCCGTACACAGCTCGCTACAGGGAAGTGTCAGTATTTACAAGGTTTCATATGGATTGCATCAGTATTTATCAGGGGTTGCTGGGGATTAAGTCCATATTTATTGGTGGATCCTGGAAGGGGATGGTGGCGGTGTCTGTCTATCAGTATTTAATCGGATTCCAAGGGAGTATGTACTTAACCACAGGGGGTGTTCGGGAACTGTGACATTAGTATAATATAACAGTGAGTGTGTGTCATGTTTACAAGTGGTCCTTTAGACTTTGTTAGTATTTATTGGAGGTTCCCTGTTAAGTCGAAAATACATAGAATAGCTCCAGTTGATTATATACGTATTTACATACTATGCCCTGGGCTGTGTCAATATTTGCATTTATTCCCAAGAGGTGTTTGGGTGTTTATAGAATATTGTTGAGAGTGTGTCTTCAATTACCATGGATCAAAAGAAGTGCCTCAGTATTCATAGGGGGTTCATATTTATGGGGGTTGCACTGGAGAGTGTGTAAGTGTGTACATGTAGTCCTGGAGAGTATGTTGTTATTTACAGGAGAGATTTTAGCCAAAGGGTGGTGAATTTATATGATTTGTTGCCACATGCAGCTGTGGAGAGTAGGTCATATAGAAAACCTCCAGCACAATACAGGCCCTTTGGCCCACAATGCTGTGCCGAACATCTACTTACTTTAGAAATTACCCAGGGTTCTGATGACGACATCATCCAGAATGGCAGCTTAAGTCAATAGCTCCTCTGGAAAAACACACATTTTACCCATTAATCCATCAAATATTTTGATAATATCTGAATTGATAAGTGGGGCAGGAATGGGGAAAAAGAATGGGAGATAAAAAGAGCATCACTGCGGATGAGAGGGGTGCAGTGAGCGGCTCTCCTATCCGAATATGTGGTAGCGAGGCTGACGTTGGGCCTCGCAAATATGATCAAAATTCTGGAAGAGATACAGGAGTTCCAAAAAGATAGAAAACAGCAACTAAATTATATCATCAGAGCTCGACAACGTCAATCAAAAAATAGTGGTGGCAGAGATATGAATTGAGAAGGTGGAAAATTGAGAAGGTGGAAGATCATGTGCAAAACATAGAACAGGTACTAAGTAAGATGATAAAAATATTAAATCAACAAGCAAGCAAACTGCTTGACCAGGAGGGAAGATCACGGCAGAAAAATATCAGGATATACAATGTTCCCAAGGAGGCGGAGGGTTCGTCTATGATGAAATTTGTATGTAAGTTGCTTCAACTATTGGAGCTTGAAATTGAGAGGAGGCATCGTGCAGTCACCCTGAGGCCTACTGCAGACAGAGAAGATAAGCCACACTCAATAGAAATTAGATTCCTTCAATACAATACCAAGGCAGAGATTCTGCAAAGGGCCAAGGGTAAGAAGAGAGTGCTTTTGGATGGTGAATTAATATATTTCCATCAAGATTACCTCCCGGCAGTCCACAGAAAGGTAAAGAATACTCTGAAGTAAAGTGAATATTAAAGCAAGGCATGATCAGATTTCAAACTCCATGCCCTTCTAAACTGTGGGTGTTTTATGAAGATGGGATCCAACTATATCAGACAGTGGAAGAGGCATCTACAGACATGAAGGCCAGAGAGTTGCCCGTCAGTGTGATCAAACCCAGGGAAAGCCTGGCTGAGCAGTTATCCTGCTCTGCTTGGGAAATACTGAGAGAATCGAGAAAGCAGGGGATGGGAGGAGGGCGAGAGAAGTATATCAGGAAGAGACTGTGAGTTTTCCAAAGACAGCCCTCACCCACTCCGGAACAGCCAGAAAGTTTGGCTAACTTTAAAAGTGTTGGGAAGTTAAATGGAAACAAAAATAGATGGTGATATACCTATCTCAAGAACTACTTATTACAATGTGGATTTTATATTACTCAAGTCAATATTTATAGTAAGTTGTGAAGAGTAAGTTTGTGCTTACATTTTCAGAAAGGAGGTCACTATTTACAGGGTCACTTTCCCCCAGATGTGTGTCAGTATTAAAAGTGGGTTTCATGGAGCGCATAATTATTCACAGGAGTGTGTAAGTATTTACATGGGATCTATGGTGTGCCTCAATAATCACAGGAATGTAATGGACTGCGTTGGTATTTAGAGTGTGAAGAAGAGTATGTCATTATTTCCAGGAGATCTCAGAAAAAGCGCTGGCATTTTCATGGGTTCCCATGGTGTGCCTCAATATTCACAGGGAGCAAATTAATATTCCCAGCATATTAGGGATGTCTTAGAGTGTTTGCCAGTAATTGCAGGAGATTTTGGGGGTGAATTAGTATTTAAAGTGGGACCCTAGCAGTGCATCTGCCGTTGGAATGTGTCAATATTTACAGTGGATCCTGGGTAAATGAGTTGACTTTTACAGAAGATCACTGATGAATGTTTACAGGAAGACCCAAGGAATGTGCCACTATAGATACTTCTGCAGAATGTCTGTAATTAAAGGTGTCTCAGGTAGTGTTTTGGTTCCTGAAGCACATCACAGTATTTATAGGGTCTCCTAATGAGTATGTCGGTATTTAAGGGAGTGTCTTGGTATTTACAGGTAGACAAGCAAATTATCATTATTTAAATGTTCCTGGTGTTGTGTCTGTACTTAGAAGGGAGTTCTAAGAAATATGTTGTTAATTACAGGGAGTCCCCGTGGACTGAGTGTGTTTGATTTTACAGGGGATCATGGAGAGTATGTGTTTATCTATTAGTGGTCCCAGAGTGGATAGTGTAGTGCAGGGGTGGGCAAACTTTTTGACTTGTGGGCCACAAAGGGTTCTAAAATTTTCTCATAAGAGAAAATAAAATATCGTGGGATATGTAGAAAACATGTGCTTTAATTTCAATTGAAAATGAACAAATGCATTACAACAAAATATCTGTCTTTGAAGTCCCATGGTATTTAGCTATTTATTGAAATGACTTTTAAAACAGTGAAAATTAAATGAATAAAATACAGCTTTTTTTAATAGTAACAGTTATTATTTTAAAGCACTGAAAATTCTGTTATCCTTCAAGATATTATCATCATCACTCTCCTCCTGACTGTCTTTATTTCAAAAACGGTAGGAGATGCAGGTCTACTTGTCCTGCTCCTTCTTGTTCAATTGTTCCCTGTGACAAAACTCAACAAAGACCAGCACAAAGACAGAACAGTGAAGCGCGCCAGTATGCGAAGCGCGTTAGTTGATCTGGAGCGCATTTTTTTATTTTGAGAACGTACGTGCACCTGCGCACTACTCATGTCCATCACTTAACAGAAATGACATGTAACATGTAAGGCTTATTGAAAAAAATATTTTCAAATGCATTTTTTACATAACACAATGAAGAAACTTATTTTTAATTTCAGTGCGAACAGTGTTGTTGGTCTCCCTTTTTAGCCAGCGCATCAAAGTCTGGATTTAGTTTTGTTGTGGCGATTCTCAGGATAGATCTGAGGTGGTGGTCAGTTAACTTGGATCTGTGGATGGCTTTGTTGATGTTCATGATACTGAACGCCTGTTCACACAAATAGGTCGAGCCGAACAAAGAGTAAAGAGCAAATGTGGAGTAACACGCTGCACCTCAACAAAGGTCAATGTATATAGAGTGCGTCATCTATTGGGAAAACGCCAGAATTGCGGGGAAAAAACGTTAACAAAGTTTATTAATATAATTTCATCAAGTTCTGCGGGCCGGATTAAAAAGCTTAACGGGCCGCATATGGCCCGCAGGCCGTAGTTTGTCCATGCCTGGAGTAGTGGTAGTGGGGAGTGGGTTGGCTTTTCTAGTTGGTAAGAGATGAGTAATAATAAGGGGACCAGGGAGGAGGATCATGAGGAGTGCGTTGTTATGTTCAGATGGTCCCTTGACAGTTTGGCAAGAAATATAGGGAAAGGAAGTGGGAAAACATCAGAATAAAAAAATGGAAGACAAAGGAGGATAACTAGAAGGAAAGGTGGATAGGTGAAGCCAAGTGTGTGGGAAAGAACAGGAGTTCATTTGTGAGTATTTACATAGGATCCTAGAATATGTGTTAATATTTATAGGGGTTCTAGCAGGTATTAGCGTAATACCTCTAAGTAATTTAAAAGAAAGACCAGGTTTATCAGTATTTATTTGGAATTCCTTGACGAGTCACTATTTACAGGGGATCCCAGTAAATTAATCAAAACAGGGTGTAATGGGGAGTGTGTGGGTAATTACATGGTGTGCCCAGAGTATTTGGTATTTGCTTCGGTATTTGAAGATTGCCTGGAGTTTGGATTGACACTGGGTCTCTTCTGAATGTGTTGGTATTTACTGAGTATCTCCAATGTGCTTCTGTATTTTTGGTGGTTCCTGGGAAGTGTCTCTGTGGGTAAATTTACAGGGTGTCTTGACGAGGTTGTCTGTTTACAGGAAGTTCTGTGGTATCTGTGTCCTTTACTGCAATGTGTCTCTGAGAAGATGTCAGTATTTACAGTACATCCCCGGGAGAATGTCTGTTGTATTTACAGTATGCCTTAAGAGATGTGTATAGGTATTTACAGAATAATCCTGATGGGTGTGTCAGGATTTACAGTGAGGGTCCCTGGAAGTATATTGACAAGATAGGGCTTGTAACATAGAACATAGAATAGTACAGCACATTACAGGCCCTTCGGCCCACAATGTTGTGCCAACCCTCAAACACTGCCTCCCGTATAACCCCCCCCACCTTAGGTTCCTCCATATACCTGTCTAGTAGTCTCTTAAATTTCACTAGTGTATCTACCCCCACCACTGACTCAGGCAGTGCATTCCACGCACCAACCACTCTCTGAGTGAAAAAACTTCCTCTAATATCCCCCTTGAACTTCCTACCTCTTATCTTAAAGCCATGTCCTCTTGTACTGAG
>NW_026779491.1:27500-32500 GCF_030144855.1 Hypanus sabinus | reverse complement strand
CAATCCCTTTGACCTAAGGGTCACACAGTGGCATTCTCACTCTCCACCTGTCCATTCCCCCGGGGATTATAGCCCATGGTCCTGCTAGTAGCAATGCCCCTAGCCAGCATGTACTGGCGCAGCTCGTCACTCATAAACGAGGACCATGTATCACTGTGGACATAGCAGGGATAACCGAACAGAGTGAAGAGCTGGCGCAGGGCTTTTATGACAGACGTGTAAGTGGTATTGGGGCAGGGGATGGCAAAGGGGAACCGCGAGTACTCGTTGATTATGTTGAGAAAGTAGACATTGCAGTCGGTGGAGGGAAGGGGGCCCTTAAAGTTAACACTCAGTCGCTCAAAGGGGCGGGTGGCCTTGATAAATTGTACCTGTTCAGGATGGTAGAAGTGCGGTTTGCACTCAGCGCAGACTTGGCAGTCCCTGGTCATCGTCCTGATGTCCTCAAGGGAGTAAGGTAGATTCCGGGCTTTCATGAAATGGTAAAGTCGGGTGACCCGGGTGGCAAAGATCTGCATGGAGGGTGTATAGCCGGTTGAGCTGCACGCTGGCACATGTTCCCCGTGACAGGGCATCAGGAGGGTCATTGAGCCTTCCAGGCCAGTACAGGATATCATAGTTGTAGGTGGAGAGTTCTATTCTCCACCTCAAAATTTTATCATTTTTGATTTTGCCCCGCTGTTGGTTGCTAAACATGAACGCAATTGAGCAATTGAGTCAGTCAGCAAGGTGAACTTTTTGCCGGTGAGATAGTGCCTCCAGTGCTTAATAGCTTCCACTATGGCCTGGGCTTCTTTCTCCACCACGGAGTGCCGAATTTCAGGGCCTTGAAGGGTATGAGAGAAGAATGCTACTGGCCTGCCTGCCTGATTGAGCAGCAGCAAGCGTGAAGTCGGAGGCGTTACACTCCACTTGGAAGGGAATGGTCTCGTCCACCGCATGCATCGTTGCTTTGGCAATGTCACCTTTAATGCGGCTGAAGGCCGCGCGGGCCTCGGCTGAGAGGGGAAATGTGGTGGACTTGACCAGGGGGCGGGCCTTGTCTGCGTAATGGGGGACCCATTGGGCGTAATAGGAAAAGAAGCCCAGGCACCGTCTTGAGGGCTCTGAGGGTGGTGGGAAGAGGGAATTCTAACGGGGGTGCATGCGGTTGGGGTCAGGGCCAATGACCCCGTTCTCCACGACATACCCAAGGATAGCAAATCAAGTGGTTCTGAACACACACTTGTCCCTGTTATAGGTAAGGTTAAGAGCTTTGGCCGCTTGGAAAAATCGTTAGAGGTTGGTGTCGTGATCCTGCGAGTCATGACTGCAGATGGTGATGTAATCCAGATATGGGAATGTGGCCTTCAGTTGGCACTGGTCCACCATCCGGTCCATTTCCCTCTGGAAGACAGAGACCCTGCCGCCCGCCTCGAAGGGGGTGTAGGGGCGGTCCTCTGGGCAGATGGGGAGCTGATGGTAAGCAAATTTTAGGTCTATGGTCAAGTACACCTTGTACTGAGCTATCTGATTGACCGTATCCGCGATGCGGGGTAGGGGATACGCGTCAAGCTGTGTGAACCTTATAATGGTCTGACTATAGTCCACAACCGTCCTATTTTTCTGCCCGGTCTGAACAACAACCACCTGGGCCCTTCAAGGACTTGTGCTTGACTCAATGTCCCCTCCCTGAGCAGCCGCTGCATCTCCAACTTAATGAAGGCCCTGTCCCCCGCGCTGTACCTCCTACTTTTAGTTGCCACAGGTTTACAGTTGGGGGTCAGGTTGGCGAACAGCGGTGGGGGAGGGACCTTGAGGGTGGAGAGGCTGCAAGTGGTGTCCGTAGCACGGTTGTTGGCATTGTGTTGGGTGGGATGTGTGGGTCGGTGTGTGTGTGTGCGTGTGTGGTCAGTAGCGGGGTGTGTGACAAATTCCCACAGAACTGGGGATTTCTGACAGTGATTGGTGAGAGGAGCCCACCCTAACCCTTACCAGCCATGTACGGGTCCGCAGCGTTGCACCGTGTCCGGGTGAATAAACTCTCAGTGTCAAACAGGCAGCTAGTCCTGCGCCCCTCCACCAGGATATCCATCATTGATCTTGCGAGCTGGTGGGGAGCGCTTTGGTTGAGGGTCACGGAGGCCAGAGTTGAATCGCTGTCTCAGGGAAAACGGGCAGCGTTTTCGGGGCTGCTTCTTGAGTCTGCAGAAGTAACACTTAGCAGACGTGACTGGTAGCAGCCGTGGTCTATTTGCCAGTGGGTTGTGGGGAGTTCACGGACTCGCGAGTGGCAGCAGCTGTGGTCGATTGGCTGGGTGGCGGGGTCTGCAGCATCCACGAGGCCAGTGGTAGATCAGAGCAGCCTCCATCATGTCTGCCAGCTGAAGCACCGAATGTGAGGTAAGATTGGTGTGTTCCAGCAACCATTGGTGCACGTACACTGACCTGATCCCCGTAACGAAGGCGTCTCGTACCAGGAGCTCTGCATGCTGTTCCGCCGTCAGTCCCCTGCAGTCGCAGGCCCGCACGAGTGTCTGTAGGACCCAGACAAACTCAGCGCTTGACTCTCCGGCCCGCTGCCGCCGCGTCGCTAAGCGATGTCTTGCGTAGACGGTGTTCGTCGGCCGCAGGTACTGTCTTGTGAGGGCGTCCAGTGCCCCTTGGTAGGTCGGCAGGTCCCCGACCAGGGAGTAGACTCGCGGACTGACCCTGGAGAGGAGTGCATCGTGGCAGGCTCGGTCACTTGAATCTCCTCCAGGTCCGATTCGAAGCATAATAGCCAGAGTTCAAAAGCATCGCCGGCTTCCTGGGATTGAGGGTCGAGATTCAATCTGTCAGGTCATAAGATGCTCTCCATGTTTTAAATTCGCTGTTAATAAAATTGATGCACCATCCATAACTCTAGGAGACTGGAAGTGAACGATAGGCCTTTATTAACAGCGAAAAGGGAGCACGACCATGTTGAAGACTGAGGGAGGAGCAGTGCCCCAATCGCCTTTTTACAGGGGTCTATGGGAGGAGCCATAGGAGCAGTCAGCGGGGGGAGCGGGGTGCATGTCCAGACGGTTTACCACACTATGTATGTGAGTGGTCCCCCCTATGTGTATATTTACATAAAATGGTGCTAGAAAGTTTGTGAATCCTGTAGAATTTTCTCCATTTCTGCATAAGTATGACCTAAAATGTGATCATTTAAATTAGAGAACCTAATTAAACAAGTAACACAACATTATACTAGTTAATTATGTCGGATGGGATGAGGGTTGAATTTGAGTTAGAAGCATTGTTGGTGGACTTTCCTTTACGTGGCTCCTTCTCTTGTTTTTCTACTTCCTCTCCTTTCTTACCGCTCCCCTTCTATTCCCACTCCATATTCTGTACCTCCCTCCCCTTCCCTCTTTCTTACCTTCTCCCTCATTCCCCCATCTCCCTTTCCCTCTTTCTTTGTCCCCTCTCCTTCCTCTATCTCTCCCCCTCCACAGGTGAGAAGAAGTTTGCCTGTCCACAGTGTCCCAAGCGCTTCATGCGGAGTGACCACCTTTCCAAGCACATAAAAACTCATCAGAACAAGAAGAAAGGAGGAGGAGGATTAGAAAGGGAGAGTATAGTGATTGGTGCTCCAGATCCCATGGATGGAGTTACCCTTTGCCCTGTAAGCACTCCACTCATCTCGACCTCTGGTGGAGGAACCCAGCAGGCTGGGTAACACTTATGCATAAAAAGTTGACATTTTGGATCTCAGCCTGAAGAACACATCTGTGTACTACTCCGTCTTTACAGTAAAAGCAGTTTTCTTTCTTTCTTTCCTTCCACTCTCTCTTTCACACACCCACACATACTAACACATCTGCTTCAGACATAGTAACTTTCTGTATGAAACTCTCACTTGCTTGTCCCCCCTCCCCCCCACATCCCATTATCTCCTGCTGGCCCCTCTTTTCTCTTTGTCCTGTGGTCCACTCTTCTTTCTTTCCTTCAGTCCTTTACATCTATCATTTATCATCTTACAGCTTTCACCCACTACCTTCTTACTCGCCTAATCTCACCATTGTACTCCAACATTTTTATTGTCCTTTTCCATCTTGATGAAAGATCTTGTCCCAAATGTTGAGTTTTCATTCTCCTCCATTGCTACTGAGTTCTTCCAGCATTTTGTGTATGTTTCTGTAGATTTCCAGTATCGTTTAGTACTCACTGCAGAGAGAAGCCTTACAGTTAGAAGTCCATAGCTTTCCTCCTGCTTAAACAAAAAAGAAATGAAATCTCTTTAGAATTTGTTTAAAATAATCTTTTTGAAATAAGATAGTCACTCACTTTTTGTTTTCTTTGCGTACTAAATGTAAGAATAAATTGCCTTTTAAATAACAATTAAGTGATGGATCTTCATTAAGGTTATATGATTTAGGAGCAGAGTTAGGCCATTCTGATCCATTTTCCCTCGGCCCCAATCTTTTGTTTTACCCCTGTATCAATTCATGTACTGACAAATCAATCTATGAACCTCTGTTTGAAATATACATAAAGACTTGGCTTCCACAGCTGCCCGTAGTTACAAATTCCATAGATTTACCACTATCTAAAGAAATTACTTCTCATTTCTGTTCTAAAAGGACTTTCCACTCTTCTGAGGCTGTGTCCTCTGGTTAAGACTCTCCAACCATGGGAACACAACAACTCCATCAAGGCCTTTCACTGTTTTGATAGGTTTTAATCAGGTTGCCTCTCATTCTTCTGAATTCCAGTGAGTATAGGTCCAGAGTCATTAAACGCTTTTCATAATGCAAGCTGTTTAGTCCTGGAATTATTTTCATGAACCTCCTTTGAACCCTCTTCAGTTTCAGTAATCTTTTCTAAGATAAGGGGCCCAGAACTGCTCACAGTACTCCAAGTGAGTCCTCACAATGCATTCTTGCTTTTATATCATGTCCTCTTGAAGTTAATCTGAACATTGCATTTGCCTTCCTCACCACAGAGTCAACCTGCAATTTAACCTTTAGGGAATCCCAAGTCCCTTTGCA
>NW_026779490.1:0-97993 GCF_030144855.1 Hypanus sabinus | reverse complement strand
ACACAGAATGATTATTCCTCTACACGGTCCCAACAAACCCTCCCGGTTTCAGACACAGTGTGAATCTTCTTCCTCACCGTCCCATCACACTCTCCCGGGGTCAGACAAAGAGTGATTATTCCTCTACACTGTCCCAACAAACACTCCTGGGGTCAGACACAGAGTGATTATTCCTCTACACTGTCCCAACAAATACTCCCGGGGGTCAGACTCAGAGCGATTATTCCTCTACACGTTAACATCAAACACACCGTGGGTCAGACACACAGTGATTATTCCTCTACACGGTCCCATCAAACACTCCCGGGGTCAGACACAGCGTGAATCTCCTTCCACACCGTCCCATCGCACTCTCCCGGGGTCAGACACAGAGTGATTATTCCTCTACACGGTCCCATCAAACACTCCCGGGTCAGACACAGAGTGATTATTCCTCTACACGGTCCTATCGCACTCTCCCGGGGTCAGACACAGAGTGATTATTATTCTACACGGACCCATCACACACGCCCGGGATCTGACACAGAACGATACTCCCGCCACACTGTCCCATCACACACTCCCGGGGTCAAACACAGAGTGAATCTTCCTCTACACAGCCCATCACACACTCCCTGGGTCAGACACAGAGAGAATCTCCCCCCACACCGTCCCAAAACACACTCCCGGGTCAGACACAGACAGATTATTCCTCTGCACGGTCCCATCAAACACTCCCGGGGTCAGACACAGAGAGAATTTATATCCACACCGTCCCATCATACACTCCCGCGGTCAGACGCAGAGTGAATCTCCCTCCACACCGTCCCATCACACACTCCCGTGGTCAGACTCAGAGTGATTATTCCTCTACACCGTCCCATCAAACACTCCCGGGGTCAGACCCAGACTGAATCTCCCTCCACAACGTCCCATCACACACTCCCGTGGTCAGACTCAGAGTGATTATTCCTCTACACTGTCCCAACCAACATTCCCGGGGTCAGACACAGAGTGGTTATTCCTCTACACGGTCCCATCAAACACTCCCGGGTCAGACACAGAGTGATTATTCCTCTACACGGTCCCATCGCACTCTCCCGTGGTCAGACACAGAGTGATTATTCCTCTAAACAGTCCCAACCAACACTCCCGGGGGCAGACACAGAGTAATTATTCCTCTGCACGGTCCCATCAAACACTCCCGGGTCAGACACAGAGTGATTATTTATCTACACGGTCCCATCACACACGCCCGGGGTCAGACACAGAGTGATTAATCCTCTACACCGTCACATCACACACTCCCGTGGTCAAACACAGAGTGATTATTCCTCTACACGGTCCCATCAAACACTCCCGGGGTCCGACACAGAGTGATTATTCCTCTACACGGACCCATCAAACACTCCTGGTGTCAGACACAGAGTCATTATTCCTCTACATGGGCACATCAAACTCTTCCTGGGTCAGACTCAGAGTGATTATTCCTCTACACGGTACCATCACACACTCCCTGTGTCAGACACAGTGTGAATCTCCTTCAACACCGTCCCATCACACTCTCCCCGGTGTCAGACACACAGTGGTTATTCCTCTACACGGTCCCAACAAACACTCCCGGGGTCAGACACAGAGTGAATTTATATCTACGCCGTCCCATCACACACACCCGGGGTCAGACACAGAGTGATTATTCCTCTACACGGTCCCAACAAACCCTCCCGGTGTCAGACACAGTGTGAATCTTCTTCCTCACCGTCCCATCACACTCTCCCGGGGTCAGACAAAGAGTGATTATTCCTCTACACTGTCCCAACAAACACTCCTGGGGTCAGACACAGAGTGATTATTCCTCTACACGGTCCCAACAAACCCTCCCGGTGTCAGACACAGTGTGAATCTTCTTCCTCACCGTCCCATCACACTCTCCCGGGGTCAGACAAAGAGTGATTATTCCTCTACACTGTCCCAACAAACACTCCTGGGGTCAGACACAGAGTGATTATTCCTCTACACGGTCCCATCAAACAATACCGGGGGTCAGACACAGAGTGATTATTCCTCTACACGGTCCCATCAAACACTCCCGGGGTCAGACACAGAGTGAATCTCCCTCCACACTGTCCCATCACACACTCCCGTGGTCCGACACAGAGTGATTATTCTTCTCCACGGTCCCATCAAACACTCCCGGGGTCAGTCACAGAGTGAATCTTCTTCCTCAGCGTCCCATCACACTCTCCCGGGGTCAGACACAGATTGAATCTCCCTCCACACCGTCCCATCACACACTCCTGTGGTCAGACTCAGAGTGAATATTCCTCTACACGGTCCCATCAAACACTCCCGGGTTCAGACAAAGAGTGAATCTCCCTAAACACCGTCCCATCACACACACCCGTGGTCAGACACAGTATGATTATTCCTCTCCACGGTCCTATCAAACACTCCCGGGGTCAGACACAGTCTGTATCTCCCTCCACACCGTCCCATCACACACTCCCGTGGTCTGAGACAGAATGATTATTCCTCTACACGGTCCCATCAAACAATCCCGGGTGTCAGACACAGAGCGATTATTCCTCTACACGTTAACATCAAACAGACCGTGGGTCAGACACACAGTGATTATTCCTCTACACGGTCCCATCAAACACTCCCTGGGTCAGACACAGCGTGAATCTCCTTCCACACCCTCCCATCGCACTCTCCCGGGGTCAGACACAGAGTGATTATTCCTCTACACTGTCCCAACCAACACTCCCGGGGTCAGACACAGAGTGATTATTCCTCTACACGGTCCCATCAAACACTCCCGGGACAGACACAGAGTGATTATTCCTCTACACGGTCCCATCGCAATCTCCCGGGGTCAGACACAGAGTGATTATTCCTCTACACTGTCCCAACCAGCACTCACGGGGTCAGACACAGAGTGATTATTCCTCTACACGGTCCCATCAAACACTCGGGTCAGACACAGAGTGATTATTCCTCTACACGGTCCCATCAAACACTCCCGGGGTCAGACACAGAGTGATTATTTCTCTACACGGTCCCATCACACACGCCCGGGGTCAGACACAGAGTGATTAATCGTCTACACCGTCACATCACACACTTCCGTGGTCAAACACAGAGTGATTATTCCTCTACACGGTCCCATCAAACACTCCCGCGGTCCGACACAGAGAGATTATTCCTCTACACGGACCCACCAAACACTCCTGGTGTCAGACACAGAGTCATTTTTCCTCTACATGGTCACATCAAACTCTTCCGGGGTCAGAAACAGAGTGATTATTCCTCTACACGATACCATCACACACTCCCTGTGTCAGACACAGTGTGAATCTCCTTCAACACCGTCCCATCACACTCTCCCCGGGGTCAGACACACAGTTGTTATCCCTCTACACGGTCCCAACAAACACTCCCGGGGTCAGACACAGAGAGAATTTATATCCACACCGTCCCATCATACACTCCCGCGGTCAGACACAGAGTGAATCTCCCTCCACACCGTCCCATCACACACCTCCGTGGTCAGACTCAGAGTGATTATTCCTCTACACGGTCCCATCACACGCTCCCGTGGTCAGACTCAGAGTGATTATTCCTCTACACTGTCCCAACCAACATTCCCGGGGTCAGACACAGAGTGATTATTCCTCTACACGGTCCCATCAAACACTCCCGGGTCAGACACAGATTGATTATTCCTCTACACTGTCCCATCGCACTCTCCCGGGGTCAGACACAGAGTGATTATTCCTCTAAACTGTCCCAACCAACACTCCCGGGGGCAGACACAGAGTAATTATTCCTCTGCACGGTCCCATCAAACACTCCCGGGTCAGACACAGAGTGATTATTCCTCTACACGGTCCCATCAAACACTCCCGGGGTCAGACACAGAGTGATTATTTATC
This sequence comes from Hypanus sabinus, assembly GCF_030144855.1. Taxonomy (NCBI): domain Eukaryota; kingdom Metazoa; phylum Chordata; class Chondrichthyes; order Myliobatiformes; family Dasyatidae; genus Hypanus; species Hypanus sabinus. The sequence goes on along the minus strand of NW_026779490.1, from coordinate 94,079 downwards.
TACACGGTCCCATCACACACGCCCGGGGTCAGACACAGAGTGATTAATCCTCTACACCGTCACATCACACACTCCCGTGGTCAAACACAGAGTGATTATTCCTCTACACGGTCCCATCAAACTCTCCCGGGGTCCGACACAGAGTGATTATTCCTCTACGCGGACCCATCAAACACTCCTGGTGTCAGACACAGAGTCATTATTCCTCTACATGGGCACATCAAACTCTTCCTGGGTCAGACTCAGAGTGATTATTCCTCTACACGGTACCATCACACACTCCCTGTGCCAGACACAGTGTGAATCTCCTTCAACACCGTCCCATCACACTCTCCCCGGTGTCAGACACACAGTGGTTATTCCTCTACACGGTCCCAACAAACACTCCCGGGATCAGACACAGAGTGAATTTGTATCCACGCCGTCCCATCACACACTCCCGGGGTCAGACAAAGAGTGATTATTCCTCTACACTGTCCCAACATACACTCCTGGGGTCAGACACAGAGTGATTATTCCTCTACACGGTCCCATCAAACACTCCCGGGATCAGACACAGAGTGAATCTCCCTCCACACTGTCCCATCACACACTCCCGTGTTCCGACACAGAGTGATTATTCTTCTCCACGGTCCCATCAAACACTCCCGGCGTCAGTCACAGAGTGAATCTTCTTCCTCACCGTCCCATCACACTCTCCCGGGGTCAGACACAGATTGAATCTCCCTCCACACCGTCCCATCACACACTCCCGTGGTCAGACTCAGAGTGAATATTCCTCTACACGGTCCCATCAAACACTCCCGGGGTCAGACAAAGAGTGAATCTCCCTAAACACCGTCCCATCACACACACCCGTGGTCAGACACAGTATGATTATTCCTCTCCACGGTCCTATCAAACACTCCCGGGGTCAGACACAGTCTGAATCTCCCTCCACACCGTCCCATCACACACTCCCGTGGTCTGAGACAGATTGATTATTCCTCTACACGGTCCCATCAAACACTCCCGGGGGTCAGGCACAGAGCGATTATTCCTCTACACGTTAACATCAAACAGACCGTGGGTCAGTCACACAGTGATTATTCCTCTACACGGTCCCATCAAACACTCCCTGGGTCAGACACAGCGTGAATCTCCTTCCACACCGTCCCATCGCACTCTCCCGGGGTCAGACACAGAGTGATTATTCCTCTACACTGTCCCAACCAACACTCCCGGGGTCAGACACAGAGTGATTATTCCTCTACACGGTCCCATCAAACACTCCCGGGTCAGACACAGAGTGATTATTCCTCTACACGGTCCCATCGCACTCTCCCGGGGTCAGACACAGAGTGATTATTCCTCTACACTGTCCCAACCAGCACTCACGGGGTCAGACACAGAGTGATTATTCCTCTACACGGTCCCATCAAACACTCCCGGGTCAGACACAGAGTGATTATTCCTCTACACGGTCCCATCAAACACTCCCGGGGTCAGACACAGAGTGATTATTTCTCTACACGGTCCCATCACACACTCCCTGTGTCAGACACAGTGAGAATCTCCTTCAACACCGTCCCATCTCACACTCCCGTGGTCTGAGACAGATTGATTATTCCTCTACACGGTCCCATCAAACACTCCCGGGGGTCAGACACAGAGCGATTATTCCTCTACACGTTAACATCAAACAGACCGTGGGTCAGACACACAGTGATTATTCCTCTACACGGTCCCATCAAACACTCCCTGGGTCAGACACAGCGTGAATCTCCTTCCACACCCTCCCATCGCACTCTCCCGGGGTCAGACACAGAGTGATTATTCCTCTACACTGTCCCAACCAACACTCCCGGGGTCAGACACAGAGTGATTATTCCTCTACACGGTCCCATCAAACACTCCCGGGACAGACACAGAGTGATTATTCCTCTGCACGGTCCCATCGCACTCTCCCGGGGTCAGACACAGAGTGATTATTCCTCTACACTGTCCCAACCAGCACTCACGGGGTCAGACACAGAGTGATTATTCCTCTACACGGTCCCATCAAACACTCGGGTCAGACACAGAGTGATTATTCCTCTACACGGTCCCATCAAACACTCCCGGGGTCAGACACAGAGTGATTATTTCTCTACACGGTCCCATCACACACGCCCGGGGTCAGACACAGAGTGATTAATCCTCTACACCGTCACATCACACACTTCCGTGGTCAAACACAGAGTGATTATTCCTCTACACGGTACCATCAAACACTCCCGCGGTCCGACACAGAGAGATTATTCCTCTACACGGACCCACCAAACACTCCTGGTGTCAGACACAGAGTCATTTTTCCTCTACATGGTCACATCAAACTCTTCCGGGGTCAGAAACAGAGTGATTATTCCTCTACACGGTACCATCACACACTCCCTGTGTCAGACACAGTGTGAATCTCCTTCAACACCGTCCCATCACACTCTCCCCGGGGTCAGACACACAGTTGTTATCCCTCTACACGGTCCCAACAAACACTCCCGGGGTCAGACACAGAGAGAATTTATATCCACACCGTCCCATCATACACTCCCGCGGTCAGACACAGAGTGAATCTCCCTCCACACCATCCCATCACACACCTCCGTGGTCAGACTCAGAGTGATTATTCCTCTACACGGTCCCATCACACGCTCCCGTGGTCAGACTCAGAGTGATTATTCCTCTACACTGTCCCAACCAACATTCCCGGGGTCAGACACAGAGTGATTATTCCTCTACACGGTCCCATCAAACACTCCCGGGTCAGACACAGAGTGATTATTCCTCTACACGGTCCCATCGCACTCTCCCGGGGTCAGACACAGAGTGATTATTCCTCTAAACTGTCCCAACCAACACTCCTGGTGTCAGACACAGAGTCATTTTTCCTCTACATGGTCACATCAAACTCTTCCGGGGTCAGAAACAGAGTGATTATTCCTCTACACGGTACCATCACACACTCCCTGTGTCAGACACAGTGTGAATCTCCTTCAACACCGTCCCATCACACTCTCCCCGGGGTCAGACACACAGTTGTTATCCCTCTACACGGTCCCAACAAACACTCCCGGGGTCAGACACAGAGAGAATTTATATCCACACCGTCCCATCATACACTCCCGCGGTCAGACACAGAGTGAATCTCCCTCCACACCGTCCCATCACACACCTCCGTGGTCAGACTCAGAGTGATTATTCCTCTACACGGTCCCATCACACGCTCCCGTGGTCAGACTCAGAGTGATTATTCCTCTACACTGTCCCAACCAACATTCCCGGGGTCAGACACAGAGTGATTATTCCTCTACACGGTCCCATCAAACACTCCCGGGTCAGACACAGAGTGATTATTCCTCTACACGGTCCCATCGCACTCTCCCGGGGTCAGACACAGAGTGATTATTCCTCTAAACTGTCCCAACCAACACTCCCGGGGGCAGACACAGAGTAATTATTCCTCTGCACGGTCCCATCAAACACTCCCGGGTCAGACACAGAGTGATTATTCCTCTACAGGGTCCCATCAAACACTCCCGGGGTCAGACACAGAGTGATTATTTATCTACACGGTCCCATCACACACGCCCGGGGTCAGACACAGAGTCATTATTCCTCTACATGGGCACATCAAACTCTTCCTGGGTCAGACTCAGAGTGTTTATTCCTCTACACGGTACCATCACACACTCCCTGTGTCAGACACAGTGTGAATCTCCTTCAACACCGTCCCATCACACTCTCCCCGGTGTCAGACACACAGTGGTTATTCCTCTACACGGTCCCAACAAACACTCCCGGGGTCAGACACAGAGTGAATTTGTATCCACGCCGTCCCATCACACACTCCCGGGGTCAGACAAAGAGTGATTATTCCTCTACACTGTCCCAACAAACACTCCTGGGGTCAGACACAGAGTGATTATTCCTCTACACGGTCCCATCAAACAATACCGGGGGCAGACACAGAGTGATTATTCCTCTACACGGTCCCATCAAACACTCCCGGGGTCAGACACAGAGTGAATCTCCCTCCACACTGTCCCATCACACACTCCCATGTTCCGACACAGAGTGATTATTCTTCTCCACGGTCCCATCAAACACTCCCGGGGTCAGTCACAGAGTGAATCTTCTTCCTCACCGTCCCATCACACTCTCCCGGGGTCAGACACAGATTGAATCTCCCTCCACACCGTCCCATCACACACTCCCGTGGTCAGACTCAGAGCGAATATTCCTCTACACGGTCCCATCAAACACTCCCGGGGTCAGACAAAGAGTGAATCTCCCTAAACACCGTCCCATCACACACACCCGTGGTCAGACACAGTATGATTATTCCTCTCCACGGTCCTATCAAACACTCCCGGGGTCAGACACAGTCTGAATCTCCCTCCACACCGTCCCATCACACACTCCCGTGGTCTGAGACAGATTGATTATTCCTCTACACGGTCCCATCAAACACTCCCGGGGGTCAGACACAGAGCGATTATTCCTCTACACGTTAACATCAAACAGACCGTGGGTCAGACACACAGTGATTATTCCTCTACACGGTCCCATCAAACACTCCCTGGGTCAGACACAGCGTGAATCTCCTTCCACACCGTCCCATCGCACTCTCCCGGGGTCAGACACAGAGTGATTATTCCTCTACACTGTCCCAACCAACACTCCCGGGGTCAGACACAGAGTGATTATTCTTCTACACGGTCCCATCAAACACTCCCGGGTCAGACACAGAGTGATTATTCCTCTACACGGTCCCATCGCACTCTCCCGGGGTCAGACACAGAGTGATTATTCCTCTACACTGTCCCAACCAGCACTCACGGGGTCAGACACAGAGTTATTATTCCTCTACACGGTCCCATCAAACACTCCCGGGTCAGACACAGAGTGATTATTCCTCTACACGGTCCCATCAAACACTCCCGGGGTCAGACACAGAGTGATTATTTCTCTACACGGTCCCATCACACACTCCCTGTGTCAGACACAGTGAGAATCTCCTTCAACACCGTCCCATCACCCTCTCCCCGGGGTCAGACACACAGTGGTTATTCCTCTACACGGTCCCAACAAACACTCCCGGGGTCAGACACAGAGAGAATTTATATCCACGCTGTCCCATCACACACTCCCGGGGTCAGACACAGAGTGATTATTCCTCTACACGGTCCCAACAAACCCTCCCGGTGTCAGACACATTGTGAATCTTCTTCCTCACCGTCCCATCACACTCTCCCGGGGTCAGACAAAGAGTGATTATTCCTCTACACTGTCCCAACAAACACTCCCTGGGTCAGACACAGAGTGATTATTCCTCTACACGGTCCCATTAAACAATACCGGGGGTCAGACACAGAGTGATTATTCCTCTACACGGTCCCATCAAACAATACCGGGGGCAGACACAGAGTGATTATTCCTCTACACGGTCCCATCAAACACTCCCGGGGTCAGACACAGAGTGAATCTCCCTCCACACTGTCCCATCACACACTCCCGTGTTCCGACACAGAGTGATTATTCTTCTCCACGGTCCCATCAAACACTCCCGGGGTCAGTCACAGAGTGAATCTTCTTCCTCACCGTCCCATCACACTCTCCCGGGGTCAGACACAGATTGAATCTCCCTCCACACCGTCCCATCACACACTCCCGTGGTCAGACTCAGAGTGAATATTCCTCTACACGGTCCCATCAAACACTCCCGGGGGTCAGACACAGAGTGATTATTCCTCTACACGGTCCCATTGCACTCTCCCGGGGTCAGACACAGAGTGATTATTCCTCTACACTGTCCCAACCAGCACTCACGGGGTCAGACACAGAGTGATTATTCCTCTACACGGTCCCATCAAACACTCCCGGGTCAGACACAGAGTGATTATTCCTCTACACGGTCCGATCAAACACTCCCGGGGTCAGACACAGAGTGATTATTTCTCTACACGGTCCCATCACACACTCCCTGTGTCAGACACAGTGAGAATCTCCTTCAACACCGTCCCATCACACACTCCCGTGGTCTGAGACAGATTGATTATTCCTCTACACGGTCCCATCAAACACTCCCGGGGGTCAGACACAGAGCGATTATTCCTCTACACGTTAACATCAAACAGACCGTGGGTCAGACACACAGTGATTATTCCTCTACACGGTCCCATCAAACACTCCCTGGGTCAGACACAGCGTGAATCTCCTTCCACACCCTCCCATCGCACTCTCCCGGGGTCAGACACAGAGTGATTATTCCTCTACACGGTCCCATCGCACTCTCCCGGGGTCAGACACAGAGTGATTATTCCTCTACACTGTCCCAACCAGCACTCACGGGGTCAGACACAGAGTGATTATTCCTCTACACGGTCCCATCAAACACTCGGGTCAGACACAGAGTGATTATTCCTCTACACGGTCCCATCAAACACTCCCGGGGTCAGACACAGAGTGATTATTTCTCTACACGGTCCCATCACACACGCCCGGGGTCAGACACAGAGTGATTAATCCTCTACACCGTCACATCACACACTTCCGTGGTCAAACACAGAGTGATTATTCCTCTACACGGTCCCATCAAACACTCCCGCGGTCCGACACAGAAAGATTATTCCTCTACACGGACCCACCAAACACTCCTGGTGTCAGACACAGAGTCATTTTTCCTCTACATGGTCACATCAAACTCTTCCGGGGTCAGAAACAGAGTGATTATTCCTCTACACGGTACCATCACACACTCCCTGTGTCAGACACAGTGTGAATCTCCTTCAACACCGTCCCATCACACTCTCCCCGGGGTCAGACACACAGTTGTTATCCCTCTACACGGTCCCAACAAACACTCCCGGGGTCAGACACAGAGAGAATTTATATCCACACCGTCCCATCATACACTCCCGCGGTCAGACACAGAGTGAATCTCCCTCCACACCGTCCCATCACACACCTCCGTGGTCAGACTCAGAGTGATTATTCCTCTACACGGTCCCATCACACGCTCCCGTGGTCAGACTCAGAGTGATTATTCCTCTACACTGTCCCAACCAACATTCCCGGGGTCAGACACAGAGTGATTATTCCTCTACACGGTCCCATCAAACACTCCCGGGTCAGACACAGAGTGATTATTCCTCTACACGGTCCCATCGCACTCTCCCGGGGTCAGACACAGAGTGATTATTCCTCTAAACTGTCCCAACCAACACTCCCGGGGGCAGACACAGAGTAATTATTCCTCTGCACGGTCCCATCAAACACTCCCGGGTCAGACACAGAGTGATTATTCCTCTACACGGTCCCATCAAACACTCCCGGGGTCAGACACAGAGTGATTATTTATCTACACGGTCCCATCACACACGCCCGGGGTCAGACACAGAGTGATTAATCCTCTACACCGTCACATCACACACTCCCGTGGTCAAACACAGAGTGATTATTCCTCTACACGGTCCCATCAAACACTCCCGGGGTCCGACACAGAGTGATTATTCCTCTACGCGGACCCATCAAACACTCCTGGTGTCAGACACAGAGTCATTATTCCTCTACATGGGCACATCAAACTCTTCCTGGGTCAGACTCAGAGTGATTATTCCTCTACACGGTACCATCACACACTCCCTGTGCCAGACACAGTGTGAATCTCCTTCAACACCGCCCCATCACACTCTCCCCGGTGTCAGACACACAGTGGTTATTCCTCTACACGGTCCCAACAAACACTCCCGGGATCAGACACAGAGTGAATTTGTATCCACGCCGTCCCATCACACACTCCCGGGGTCAGACAAAGAGTGATTATTCCTCTACACTGTCCCAACAAACACTCCTGGGGTCAGATACAGAGTGATTATTCCTCTACACGGTCCCATCAAACAATACCGGGGGCAGACACAGAGTGATTATTCCTCTACACGGTCCCATCAAACACTCCCGGGGTCAGACACAGAGTGAATCTCCCTCCACACTGTCCCATCACACACTCCCGTGTTCCGACACAGAGTGATTATTCTTCTCCACGGTCCCATCAAACACTCCCGGGGTCAGTCACAGAGTGAATCTTCTTCCTCACCGTCCCATCACACTCTCCCGGGGTCAGACACAGATTGAATCTCCCTCCACACCGTCCCATCACACACTCCCGTGGTCAGACTCAGAGTGAATATTCCTCTACACGGTCCCATCAAACACTCCCGGGGTCAGACAAAGAGTGAATCTCCCTAAACACCGTCCCATCACACACACCCGTGGTCAGACACAGTATGATTATTCCTCTCCACGGTCCTATCAAACACTCCCGGGGTCAGACACAGTCTGAATCTCCCTCCACACCGTCCCATCACACACTCCCGTGGTCTGAGACAGATTGATTATTCCTCTACACGGTCCCATCAAACACTCCCGGGGATCAGACTCAGAGCGATTATTCCTCTACACGTTAACATCAAACACACCGTGGGTCAGACACACAGTGATTATTCCTCTACACGGTCCCATCAAACACTCCCGGGGTCAGACACAGCGTGAATCTCCTTCCACACCGTCCCATCGCACACTCCCGGGGTCAGACACAGAGTGATTATTTCTCTACACGGTCCCATCACACACGCCCGGGGTCAGACACAGAGTGATTAATCCTCTACACCGTCACATCACACACTTCCGTGGTCAAACACAGAGTGATTATTCCTCTACACGGTCCCATCAAACACTCCCGCGGTCCGACACAGAAAGATTATTCCTCTACACGGACCCACCAAACACTCCTGGTGTCAGACACAGAGTCATTTTTCCTCTACATGGTCACATCAAACTCTTCCGGGGTCAGAAACAGAGTGATTATTCCTCTACACGGTACCATCACACACTCCCTGTGTCAGACACAGTGTGAATCTCCTTCAACACCGTCCCATCACACTCTCCCCGGGGTCAGACACACAGTTGTTATCCCTCTACACGGTCCCAACAAACACTCCCGGGGTCAGACACAGAGAGAATTTATATCCACACCGTCCCATCATACACTCCCGCGGTCAGACACAGAGTGAATCTCCCTCCACACCGTCCCATCACACACCTCCGTGGTCAGACTCAGAGTGATTATTCCTCTACACGGTCCCATCACACGCTCCCGTGGTCAGACTCAGAGTGATTATTCCTCTACACTGTCCCAACCAACATTCCCGGGGTCAGACACAGAGTGATTATTCCTCTACACGGTCCCATCAAACACTCCCGGGTCAGACACAGAGTGATTATTCCTCTACACGGTCCCATCGCACTCTCCCGGGGTCAGACACAGAGTGATTATTCCTCTAAACTGTCCCAACCAACACTCCCGGGGGCAGACACAGAGTAATTATTCCTCTGCACGGTCCCATCAAACACTCCCGGGTCAGACACAGAGTGATTATTCCTCTACACGGTCCCATCAAACACTCCCGGGGTCAGACACAGAGTGATTATTTATCTACACGGTCCCATCACACACGCCCGGGGTCAGACACAGAGTGATTAATCCTCTACACCGTCACATCACACACTCCCGTGGTCAAACACAGAGTGATTATTCCTCTACACGGTCCCATCAAACACTCCCGGGGTCCGACACAGAGTGATTATTCCTCTACGCGGACCCATCAAACACTCCTGGTGTCAGACACAGAGTCATTATTCCTCTACATGGGCACATCAAACTCTTCCTGGGTCAGACTCAGAGTGATTATTCCTCTACACGGTACCATCACACACTCCCTGTGCCAGACACAGTGTGAATCTCCTTCAACACCGCCCCATCACACTCTCCCCGGTGTCAGACACACAGTGGTTATTCCTCTACACGGTCCCAACAAACACTCCCGGGATCAGACACAGAGTGAATTTGTATCCACGCCGTCCCATCACACACTCCCGGGGTCAGACAAAGAGTGATTATTCCTCTACACTGTCCCAACAAACACTCCTGGGGTCAGATACAGAGTGATTATTCCTCTACACGGTCCCATCAAACAATACCGGGGGCAGACACAGAGTGATTATTCCTCTACACGGTCCCATCAAACACTCCCGGGGTCAGACACAGAGTGAATCTCCCTCCACACTGTCCCATCACACACTCCCGTGTTCCGACACAGAGTGATTATTCTTCTCCACGGTCCCATCAAACACTCCCGGGGTCAGTCACAGAGTGAATCTTCTTCCTCACCGTCCCATCACACTCTCCCGGGGTCAGACACAGATTGAATCTCCCTCCACACCGTCCCATCACACACTCCCGTGGTCAGACTCAGAGTGAATATTCCTCTACACGGTCCCATCAAACACTCCCGGGGTCAGACAAAGAGTGAATCTCCCTAAACACCGTCCCATCACACACACCCGTGGTCAGACACAGTATGATTATTCCTCTCCACGGTCCTATCAAACACTCCCGGGGTCAGACACAGTCTGAATCTCCCTCCACACCGTCCCATCACACACTCCCGTGGTCTGAGACAGATTGATTATTCCTCTACACGGTCCCATCAAACACTCCCGGGGGTCAGACACAGAGCGATTATTCCTCTACACGTTAACATCAAACAGACCGTGGGTCAGACACACAGTGATTATTCCTCTACACGGTCCCATCAAACACCCCCTGGGTCAGACACAGCGTGAATCTCCTTCCACACCGTCCCATCGCACTCTCCCGGGGTCAGACACAGAGTGATTATTCCTCTACACTGTCCCAACCAACACTCCCGGGGTCAGACACAGAGTGATTATTCCTCTACACGGTCCCATCAAACACTCCCGGGTCAGACACAGAGTGATTATTCCTCTACACGGTCCCATCGCACTCTCCCGGGGTCAGACACAGAGTGATTATTCCTCTACACTGTCCCAACCAGCACTCACGGGGTCAGACACAGAGTGATTATTCCTCTACACGGTCCCATCAAACACTCCCGGGTCAGACACAGAGTGATTATTCCTCTACACGCTCCCATCAAACACTCCCGGGGTCAGACACAGAGTGATTATTTCTCTACACGGTCCCATCACACACTCCCTGTGTCAGACACAGTGAGAATCTCCTTCAACACCGTCCCATCACACACTCCCGTGGTCTGAGACAGATTGATTATTCCTCTACACGGTCCCATCAAACACTCCCGGGGGTCAGACACAGAGCGATTATTCCTCTACACGTTAACATCAAACAGACCGTGGGTCAGACACACAGTGATTATTCCTCTACACGGTCCCATCAAACACTCCCTGGGTCAGACACAGCGTGAATCTCCTTCCACACCCTCCCATCGCACTCTCCCGGGGTCAGACACAGAGTGATTATTCCTCTACACTGTCCCAACCAACACTCCCGGGGTCAGACACAGAGTGATTATTCCTCTACACTGTCCCAACCAGCACTCACGGGGTCAGACACAGAGTTATTATTCCTCTACACGGTCCCATCAAACACTCGGGTCAGACACAGAGTGATTATTCCTCTACACGGTCCCATCAAACACTCCCGGGGTCAGACACAGAGTGATTATTTCTCTACACGGTCCCATCACACACGCCCGGGGTCAGACACAGAGTGATTAATCCTCTACACCGTCACATCACACACTTCCGTGGTCAAACACAGAGTGATTATTCCTCTACACGGTCCCATCAAACACTCCCGCGGTCCGACACAGAGAGATTATTCCTCTACACGGACCCACCAAACACTCCTGGTGTCAGACACAGAGTCATTTTTCCTCTACATGGTCACATCAAACTCTTCCGGGGTCAGAAACAGAGTGATTATTCCTCTACACGGTACCATCACACACTCCCTGTGTCAGACACAGTGTGAATCTCCTTCAACACCGTCCCATCACACTCTCCCCGGGGTCAGACACACAGTTGTTATCCCTCTACACGGTCCCAACAAACACTCCCGGGGTCAGACACAGAGAGAATTTATATCCACACCGTCCCATCTTACACTCCCGCGGTCAGACACAGAGTGAATCTACCTCCACACCGTCCCATCACACACCTCCGTGGTCAGACTCAGAGTGATTATTCCTCTACACGGTCCCATCACACGCTCCCGTGGTCAGACTCAGAGTGATTATTCCTCTACACTGTCCCAACCAACATTCCCAGGGTCAGACACAGAGTGATTATTCCTCTACACGGTCCCATCAAACACTCCCGGGTCAGACACAGAGTGATTATTCCTCTACACGGTCCCATCGCACTCTCCCGGGGTCAGACACAGAGTGATTATTCCTCTAAACTGTCCCAACCAACACTCCCGGGGGCAGACTCAGAGTGAATATTCCTCTACACGGTCCCATCAAACACTCCCGGGGTCAGACAAAGAGTGAATCTCCCTAAACACCGTCCCATCACACACACCCGTGGTCAGACACAGTATGATTATTCCTCTCCACGGTCCTATCAAACACTCCCGGGGTCAGACACAGTCTGAATCTCCCTCCACACCGTCCCATCACACACTCCCGTGGTCTGAGACAGATTGATTATTCCTCTACACGGTCCCATCAAACACTCCCGGGGGTCAGACACAGAGCGATTATTCCTCTACACGTTAACATCAAACAGACCGTGGGTCAGACACACAGTGATTATTCCTCTACACGGTCCCATCAAACACCCCCTGGGTCAGACACAGCGTGAATCTCCTTCCACACCGTCCCATCGCACTCTCCCGGGGTCAGACACAGAGTGATTATTCCTCTACACTGTCCCAACCAACACTCCCGGGGTCAGACACAGAGTGATTATTCCTCTACACGGTCCCATCAAACACTCCCGGGTCAGACACAGAGTGATTATTCCTCTACACGGTCCCATCGCACTCTCCCGGGGTCAGACACAGAGTGATTATTCCTCTACACTGTCCCAACCAGCACTCACGGGGTCAGACACAGAGTGATTATTCCTCTACACGGTCCCATCAAACACTCCCGGGTCAGACACAGAGTGATTATTCCTCTACACGCTCCCATCAAACACTCCCGGGGTCAGACACAGAGTGATTATTTCTCTACACGGTCCCATCACACACTCCCTGTGTCAGACACAGTGAGAATCTCCTTCAACACCGTCCCATCACACACTCCCGTGGTCTGAGACAGATTGATTATTCCTCTACACGGTCCCATCAAACACTCCCGGGGGTCAGACACAGAGCGATTATTCCTCTACACGTTAACATCAAACAGACCGTGGGTCAGACACACAGTGATTATTCCTCTACACGGTCCCATCAAACACTCCCTGGGTCAGACACAGCGTGAATCTCCTTCCACACCCTCCCATCGCACTCTCCCGGGGTCAGACACAGAGTGATTATTCCTCTACACTGTCCCAACCAACACTCCCGGGGTCAGACACAGAGTGATTATTCCTCTACACTGTCCCAACCAGCACTCACGGGGTCAGACACAGAGTTATTATTCCTCTACACGGTCCCATCAAACACTCGGGTCAGACACAGAGTGATTATTCCTCTACACGGTCCCATCAAACACTCCCGGGGTCAGACACAGAGTGATTATTTCTCTACACGGTCCCATCACACACGCCCGGGGTCAGACACAGAGTGATTAATCCTCTACACCGTCACATCACACACTTCCGTGGTCAAACACAGAGTGATTATTCCTCTACACGGTCCCATCAAACACTCCCGCGGTCCGACACAGAGAGATTATTCCTCTACACGGACCCACCAAACACTCCTGGTGTCAGACACAGAGTCATTTTTCCTCTACATGGTCACATCAAACTCTTCCGGGGTCAGAAACAGAGTGATTATTCCTCTACACGGTACCATCACACACTCCCTGTGTCAGACACAGTGTGAATCTCCTTCAACACCGTCCCATCACACTCTCCCCGGGGTCAGACACACAGTTGTTATCCCTCTACACGGTCCCAACAAACACTCCCGGGGTCAGACACAGAGAGAATTTATATCCACACCGTCCCATCTTACACTCCCGCGGTCAGACACAGAGTGAATCTACCTCCACACCGTCCCATCACACACCTCCGTGGTCAGACTCAGAGTGATTATTCCTCTACACGGTCCCATCACACGCTCCCGTGGTCAGACTCAGAGTGATTATTCCTCTACACTGTCCCAACCAACATTCCCAGGGTCAGACACAGAGTGATTATTCCTCTACACGGTCCCATCAAACACTCCCGGGTCAGACACAGAGTGATTATTCCTCTACACGGTCCCATCGCACTCTCCCGGGGTCAGACACAGAGTGATTATTCCTCTAAACTGTCCCAACCAACACTCCCGGGGGCAGACTCAGAGTAATTATTCCTCTGCACGGTCCCATCAAACACTCCCGGGTCAGACACAGAGTGATTATTCCTCTACACGGTCCCATCAAACACTCCCGGGGTCAGACACAGAGTGATTATTTATCTACACGGTCCCATCACACACGCCCGGGGTCAGACACAGAGTGATTAATCCTCTACACCGTCACATCACACACTCCCGTGGTCAAACACAGAGTGATTATTCCTCTACACGGTCCCATCAAACACTCCCGGGGTCCGACACAGAGTGATTATTCCTCTACGCGGACCCATCAAACACTCCTGGTGTCAGACACAGAGTCATTATTCCTCTACATGGGCACATCAAACTCTTCCTGGGTCAGACTCAGAGTGATTATTCCTCTACACGGTACCATCACACACTCCCTGTGCCAGACACAGTGTGAATCTCCTTCAACACCGTCCCATCACACTCTCCCCGGTGTCAGACACACAGTGGTTATTCCTCTACACGGTCCCAACAAACACTCCCGGGATCAGACACAGAGTGAATTTGTATCCACGCCGTCCCATCACACACTCCCGGGGTCAGACAAAGAGTGATTATTCCTCTACACTGTCCCAACAAACACTCCTGGGGTCAGATACAGAGTGATTATTCCTCTACACGGTCCCATCAAACAATACCGGGGGCAGACACAGAGTGATTATTCCTCTACACGGTCCCATCAAACACTCCCGGGGTCAGACACAGAGTGAATCTCCCTCCACACTGTCCCTTCACACACTCCCGTGTTCCGACACAGAGTGATTATTCTTCTCCACGGTCCCATCAAACACTCCCGGGGTCAGTCACAGAGTGAATCTTCTTCCTCACCGTCCCATAACACTCTCCCGGGGTCAGACACAGATTGAATCTCCCTCCACACCGTCCCATCACACACTCCCGTGGTCAGACTCAGAGTGAATATTCCTCTACACGGTCCCATCAAACACTCCCGGGGTCAGACAAAGAGTGAATCTCTCTAAACACCGTCCCATCACACACACCCGTGGTCAGACACAGTATGATTATTCCTCTCCACGGTCCTATCAAACACTCCCGGGGTCAGACACAGTCTGAATCTCCCTCCACACCGTCCCATCACACACTCCCGTGGTCTGAGACAGATTGATTATTCCTCTACACGGTCCCATCAAACACTCCCGGGGGTCAGACACAGAGCGATTATTCCTCTACACGTTAACATCAAACAGACCGTGGGTCAGACACACAGTGATTATTCCTCTACACGGTCCCATCAAACACTCCCTGGGTCAGACACAGCGTGAATCTCCTTCCACACCGTCCCATCGCACTCTCCCGGGGTCAGACACAGAGTGATTATTCCTCTACACTGTCCCAAACAACACTCCCGGGGTCAGACACAGAGTGATTATTCCTCTACACGGTCCCATCAAACACTCCCGGGTCAGACACAGAGTGATTATTCCTCTACACGGTCCCATCGCACTCTCCCGGGGTCAGACACAGAGTGATTATTCCTCTACACTGTCCCAACCAGCACTCACGGGGTCAGACACAGAGTGATTATTCCTCTACACGGTCCCATCAAACACTCCCGGGTCAGACACAGAGTGATTATTCCTCTACACGCTCCCATCAAACACTCCCGGGGTCAGACACAGAGTGATTATTTCTCTACACGGTCCCATCACACACTCCCTGTGTCAGACACAGTGAGAATCTCCTTCAACACCGTCCCATCACACACTCCCGTGGTCTGAGACAGATTGATTATTCCTCTACACGGTCCCATCAAACACTCCCGGGGGTCAGACACAGAGCGATTATTCCTCTACACGTTAACATCAAACAGACCGTGGGTCAGACACACAGTGATTATTCCTCTACACGGTCCCATCAAACACTCCCTGGGTCAGACACAGCGTGAATCTCCTTCCACACCCTCCCATCGCACTCTCCCGGGGTCAGACACAGAGTGATTATTCCTCTACACTGTCCCAACCAACACTCCCGGGGTCAGACACAGAGTGATTATTCCTCTACACTGTCCCAACCAGCACTCACGGGGTCAGACACAGAGTGATTATTCCTCTACACGGTCCCATCAAACACTCGGGTCAGACACAGAGTGATTATTCCTCTACACGGTCCCATCAAACACTCCCGGGGTCAGACACAGAGTGATTATTTCTCTACACGGTCCCATCACACACGCCCGGGGTCAGACACAGAGTGATTAATCCTCTACACCGTCACATCACACACTTCCGTGGTCAAACACAGAGTGATTATTCCTCTACACGGTCCCATCAAACACTCCCGCGGTCCGACACAGAGAGATTATTCCTCTACACGGACCCACCAAACACTCCTGGTGTCAGACACAGAGTCATTTTTCCTCTACATGGTCACATCAAACTCTTCCGGGGTCAGAAACAGAGTGATTATTCCTCTACACGGTACCATCACACACTCCCTGTGTCAGACACAGTGTGAATCTCCTTCAACAACGTCCCATCACACTCTCCCCGGGGTCAGACACACAGTTGTTATCCCTCTACACGGTCCCAACAAACACTCCCGGGGTCAGACACAGAGAGAATTTATATCCACACCGTCCCATCATACACTCCCGCGGTCAGACACAGAGTGAATCTCCCTCCACACCGTCCCATTACACACCTCCGTGGTCAGACTCAGAGTGATTATTCCTCTACACGGTCCCATCACACGCTCCCGTGGTCAGACTCAGAGTGATTATTCCTCTACACTGTCCCAACCAACACTCCCGGGGGCAGACACAGAGTAATTATTCCTCTGCACGGTCCCATCAAACTCTCCCGGGTCAGACACAGAGTGATTATTCCTCTACACTGTCCCATCAAACACTCCCGGGGTCAGACACAGAGTGATTATTTATCTACACGGTCCCATCACACACGCCCGGGGTCAGACACAGAGTGATTAATCCTCTACACCGTCACATCACACACTCCCGTGGTCAAACACAGAGTGATTATTCCTATACACGGTCCCATCAAACACTCCCGGGGTCCGACACAGAGTGATTATTCCTCTACGCGGACCCATCAAACACTCCTGGTGTCAGACACAGAGTCATTATTCCTCTACATGGGCACATCAAACTCTTCCTGGGTCAGACTCAGAGTGATTATTCTTCTACACGGTACCATCACACACTCCCTGTGTCAGACACAGTGTGAATCTCCTTCAACACCGTCCCATCACACTCTCCCCGGTGTCAGACACACAGTGGTTATTCCTCTACACGGTCCCAACAAACACTCCCGGGGTCAGACACAGAGTGAATTTGTATCCACGCCGTCCCATCACACACTCCCGGGGTCAGACAAAGAGTGATTATTCCTCTACACTGTCCCAACAAACACTCCTGGGGTCAGACACAGAGTGATTATTCCTCTACACGGTCCCATCAAACAATACCGGGGGCAGACACAGAGTGATTATTCCTCTACACGGTCCCATCAAACACTCCCGGGGTCAGACACAGAGTGAATCTCCCTCCACACTGTCCCATCACACACTCCCGTGTTCCGACACAGAGTGATTATTCTTCTCCACGGTCCCATCAAACACTCCCGGGGTCAGTCACAGAGTGAATCTTCTTCCTCACCGTCCCATCACACTCTCCCGGGGTCAGACACAGATTGAATCTCCCTCCACACCGTCCCATCACACACTCCCGTGGTCAGACTCAGAGCGAATATTCCTCTACACGGTCCCATCAAACACTCCCGGGGTCAGACAAAGAGTGAATCTCCCTAAACACCGTCCCATCACACACACCCGTGGTCAGACACAGTATGATTATTCCTCTCCACGGTCCTATCAAACACTCCCGGGGTCAGACACAGTCTGAATCTCCCTCCACACCGTCCCATCACACACTCCCGTGGTCTGAGACAGATTGATTATTCCTCTACACGGTCCCATCAAACACTCCCGGGGGTCAGACACAGAGCGATTATTCTTCTACACGTTAACATCAAACAGACCGTGGGTCAGACACACAGTGATTATTCCTCTACACGGTCCCATCAAACACTCCCTGGGTCAGACACAGCGTGAATCTCCTTCCACACCGTCCCATCGCACTCTCCCGGGGTCAGACACAGAGTGATTATTCCTCTACACTGTCCCAACCAACACTCCCGGGGTCAGACACAGAGTGATTATTCCTCTACACGGTCCCAGCAAACACTCCCGGGTCAGACACAGAGTGATTATTCCTCTACACGGTCCCATCGCACTCTCCCGGGGTCAGACACAGAGTGATTATTCCTCTACACTGTCCCAACCAGCACTCACGGGGTCAGACACAGAGTGATTATTCCTCTACACGGTCCCATCAAACACTCCCGGGTCAGACACAGAGTGATTATTCCTCTACACGGTCCCATCAAACACTCCCGGGGTCAGACACAGAGTGATTATTTCTCTACACGGTCCCATCACACACTCCCTGTGTCAGACACAGTGAGAATTTATATCCACGCTGTCCCATCACACACTCCCGGGGTCAGACACAGAGTGATTATTCCTCTACACGGTCCCAACAAACCCTCCCGGTGTCAGACACAGTGTGAATCTTCTTCCTCACCGTCCCATCACACTCTCCCGGGGTCAGACAAAGAGTGATTATTCCTCTACACTGTCCCAACAAACACTCCCTGGGTCAGACACAGAGTGATTATTCCTCTACACGGTCCCATTAAACAATACCGGGGGTCAGACACAGAGTGATTATTCCTCTACACGGTCCCATCAAACAATACCGGGGGCAGACACAGAGTGATTATTCCTCTACACGGTCCCATCAAACACTCCCGGGGTCAGACACAGAGTGAATCTCCCTCCACACTGTCCCATCACACACTCCCGTGTTCCGACACAGAGTGATTATTCTTCTCCACGGTCCCATCAAACACTCCCGTGGTCAGTCACAGAGTGAATCTTCTTCCTCACCGTCCCATCACACTCTCCCGGGGTCAGACACAGATTGAATCTCCCTCCACACCGTCCCATCACACACTCCCGTGGTCAGACTCAGAGTGAATATTCCTCTACATGGTCCCATCAAACACTCCCGGGGTCAGACAAAGAGTGAATCTCCCTAAACATCGTCCCATCACACACACCCGTGGTCAGACACAGAGTGATTATTCCTATACACGGTAACATCAAACAGACCGTGGGTCAGACACACAGTGATTATTCCTCTACACGGTCCCATCAAACACTCCCTGGGTCAGACACAGCGTGAATCTCCTTCCACACCGTCCCATCGCACTCTCCCGGGGTCAGACACAGAGTGATTATTCCTCTACACTGTCCCAACCAACACTCCCGGGGTCAGACACATAGTGATTATTCCTCTACACGGTCCCATCAAACACTCCCGGGTCAGACACAGAGTGATTATTCCTCTACACGGTCCCATCGCACTCTCCCGGGGTCAGACACAGAGTGATTATTCCTCTGCACTGTCCCAACCAGCACTCACGGGGTCAGACACAGAGTGATTATTCCTCTACACGGTCCCATCAAACACTCCCGGGTCAGACACAGAGTGATTATTCCTCTACACGGTCCCATCAAACACTCCCGGGGTCAGACACAGAGTGATTATTTCTCTACACGGTCCCATCACACACTCCCTGTGTCAGACACAGTGAGAATCTCCTTCAACACCGTCCCATCACACACTCCCGTGGTCTGAGACAGATTGATTATTCCTCTACACGGTCCCATCAAACACTCCCGGGGGTCAGACACAGAGCGATTATTCCTCTACACGTTAACATCAAACAGACCGTGGGTCAGACACACAGTGATTATTCCTCTACACGGTCCCATCAAACACTCCCTGGGTCAGACACAGCGTGAATCTCCTTCCACACCCTCCCATCGCACTCTCCCGGGGTCAGACACAGAGTGATTATTCCTCTACACGGTCCCATCGCATTCTCCCGGGGTCAGACACAGAGTGATTATTCCTCTACACTGTTCCAACCAGCACTCACGGGGTCAGACACAGAGTGATTATTCCTCTACACGGTCCCATCAAACACTCGGGTCAGACACAGAGTGATTATTCCTCTACACGGTCCCATCAAACACTCCCGGGGTCAGACACAGAGTGATTATTTCTCTACACGGTCCCATCACACACGCCCGGGGTCAGACACAGAGTGATTAATCCTCTACACCGTCACATCACACACTTCCGTGGTCAAACACAGAGTGATTATTCCTCTACACGGTCCCATCAAACACTCCCGCGGTCCGACACAGAAAGATTATTCCTCTACACGGACCCACCAAACACTCCTGGTGTCAGACACAGAGTCATTTTTCCTCTACATGGTCACATCAAACTCTTCCGGGGTCAGAAACAGAGTGATTATTCCTCTACACGGTACCATCACACACTCCCTGTGTCAGACACAGTGTGAATCTCCTTCAACACCGTCCCATCACACTCTCCCCGGGGTCAGACACACAGTTGTTATCCCTCTACACGGTCCCAACAAACACTCCCGGGGTCAGACACAGAGAGAATTTATATCCACACCGTCCCATCATACACTCCCGCGGTCAGACACATTGTGTATCTCCCTCCACACCGTCCCATCACACACCTCCGTGGTCAGACTCAGAGTGATTATTCCTCTACACGGTCCCATCACACGCTCCCGTGGTCAGACTCAGAGTGATTATTCCTCTACACAGTCCCAACCAACATTCCCGGGGTCAGACACAGAGTGATTATTCCTCTACACGGTCCCATCAAACACTCCCGGGTCAGACACAGAGTGATTATTCCTCTACACGGTCCCATCGCACTCTCCCGGGGTCAGACACAGAGTGATTATTCCTCTAAACTGTCCCAACCAACACTCCCGGGGGCAGACACAGAGTAATTATTCCTCTGCACGGTCCCATCAAACACTCCCGGGTCAGACACAGAGTGATTATTCCTCTACACGGTCCCATCAAACACTCCCGGGGTCAGACACAGAGTGATTATTTATCTACACGGTCCCCTCACACACGCCCGGGGTCAGACACAGAGTGATTAATCCTCTACACCGTCACATCACACACTCCCGTGGTCAAACACAGAGTGATTATTCCTCTACACGGTCCCATCAAACACTCCCGGGTCAGACACAGAGTGATTATTCCTCTACACGGTCCCATCAAACACTCCCGGGGTCAGACACAGAGTGATTATTTATCTACACGGTCCCCTCACACACGCCCGGGGTCAGACACAGAGTGATTAATCCTCTACACCGTCACATCACACACTCCCGTGGTCAAACACAGAGTGATTATTCCTCTACGCGGACCCATCAAACACTCCTGGTGTCAGACACAGAGTCATTATTCCTCTACATGGGCACATCAAACTCTTCCTGGGTCAGACTCAGAGTGATTATTCCTCTACACCGTCCCATCACACTCTCCCCGGTGTCAGACACACAGTGGTTATTCCTCTACACGGTCCCAACAAACACTCCCGGGGTCAGACACAGAGTGAATTTGTATCCACGCCGTCCCATCACACACTCCCGGGGTCAGACAAAGAGTGATTGTTCCTCTACACTGTCCCAACAAACACTCCTGGGGTCAGACACAGAGTGATTATTCCTCTACACGGTCCCATCAAACAATACCGGGGGCAGACACAGAGTGATTATTCCTCTACACGGTCCCATCAAACACTCCCGGGGTTAGACACAGAGTGAATCTCCCTCCACACTGTCCCATCACACACTCCCGTGTTCCGACACAGAGTGATTATTCTTCTCCACGGTCCCATCAAACACTCCCGGGGTCAGTCACAGAGTGAATCTTCTTCCTCACCGTCCCATCACACTCTCCCGGGGTCAGACACAGATTGAATCTCCCTCCACACCGTCCCATCTCACACTCCCGTGGTCAGACTCAGAGCGAATATTCCTCTACACGGTCCCATCAAACACTCCCGGGGTCAGACAAAGAGTGAATCTCCCTAAACACCGTCCCATCACACACACCCGTGATCAGACACAGTATGATTATTCCTCTCCACGGTCCTATCAAACACTCCCGGGGTCAGACACAGTCTGAATCTCCCTCCACACCGTCCCATCACACACTCCCGTGGTCTGAGACAGATTGATTATTCCTCTACACGGTCCCATCAAACACTCCCGGGGGTCAGACACAGAGCGATTATTCCTCTACACGTTAACATCAAACAGACCGTGGGTCAGACACACAGTGATTATTCCTCTACACGGTCCCATCAAACACTCCCTGGGTCAGACACAGCGTGAATCTCCTTCCACACCGTCCCATCGCACTCTCCCGGGGTCAGACACAGAGTGATTATTCCTCTACACTGTCCCAACCAACACTCCCGGGGTCAGACACAGAGTGATTATTCCTCTACACGGTCCCATCAAACACTCCCGGGTCAGACACAGAGTGATTATTCCTCTACACGGTCCCATCAAACACTCCCGCGGTCCGACACAGAGAGATTATTCCTCTACACGGACCCACCAAACACTCCTGGTGTCAGACACAGAGTCATTTTTCCTCTACATGGTCACATCAAACTCTTCCGGGGTCAGAAACAGAGTGATTATTCCTCTACACGGTACCATCATACACTCCCTGTGTCAGACACAGTGTGAATCTCCTTCAACACCGTCCCATCACACTCTCCCCGGGGTCAGACACACAGTTGTTATCCCTCTACACGGTCCCATCGCACGCTCCCGTGGTCAGACTCAGAGTGATTATTCCTCTACACTGTCCCAACCAACATTCCCGGGGTCAGACACAGAGTGATTATTCCTCTACACGGTCCCATCAAACACTCCCGGGTCAGACACAGAGTGATTATTCCTCTACACGGTCCCATCGCACTCTCCCGGGGTCAGACACAGAGTGATTATTCCTCTAAACTGTCCCAACCAACACTCCCGGGGGCAGACACAGAGTAATTATTCCTCTGCACGGTCCCATCAAACACTCCCGGGTCAGACACAGAGTGATTATTCCTCTACACGGTCCCATCAAACACTCCCGGGGTCAGACACAGAGTGATTATTTATCTACACGGTCCCATCACACACGCCCGGGGTCAGACACAGAGTGATTAATCCTCTACACCGTCACATCACACACTCCCGTGGTCAAACACAGAGTGATTATTCCTCTACACGGTCCCATCAAACACTCCCGGGGTCCGACACAGAGTGATTATTCCTCTACGCGGACCCATCAAACACTCCTGGTGTCAGACACAGAGTCATTATTCCTCTACATGGGCACATCAAACTCTTCCTGGGTCAGACTCAGAGTGATTATTCCTCTACACGGTACCATCACACACTCCCTGTGTCAGACACAGTGTGAATCTCCTTCAACACCGTCCCATCACACTCTCCCCGGTGTCAGACACACAGTGGTTATTCCTCTACACGGTCCCAACAAACACTCCCGGGGTCAGACACAGAGTGAATTTGTATCCACGCCGTCCCATCACACACTCCCGGGGTCAGACAAAGAGTGATTATTCCTCTACACTGTCCCAACAAACACTCCTGGAATCAGACACAGAGTGATTATTCCTCTACACGGTCCCATCAAACAATACCGGGGGCAGACACAGAGTGATTATTCCTCTACACGGTCCCATCAAACACTCCCGGGTCAAACACAGAGTGATTATTCCTCTACACGGTCCCATCAAACACTCCCGCGGTCCGACACAGAGAGATTATTCCTCTACACGGACCCACCAAACACTCCTGGTGTCAGACACAGAGTCATTTTTCCTCTACATGGTCACATCAAACTCTTCCGGGGTCAGAAACAGAGTGATTATTCCTCTACACGGTACCATCACACACTCCCTGTGTCAGACACAGTGTGAATCTCCTTCAACACCGTCCCATCACACTCTCCCCGGGGTCAGACACACAGTTGTTATCCCTCTACACGGTCCCAACAAACACTCCCGGGGTCAGACACAGAGAGAATTTATATCCACACATTCCCATCATACACTCCCGCGGTCAGACACAGAGTGAATCTCCCTCCACACCGTCCCATCACACACCTCCGTGGTCAGACTCAGAGTGATTATTCCTCTACACGGTCCCATCACACGCTCCCGTGGTCAGACTCAGAGTGATTATTCCTCTACACTGTCCCAACCAACATTCCCGGGGTCAGACACAGAGTGATTATTCCTCTACACGGTCCCATCAAACACTCCCGGGTCAGACACAGAGTGATTATTCCTCTACACGGTCCCATCGCACTCTCCCGGGGTCAGACACAGAGTGATTATTCCTCTAAACTGTCCCAACCAACACTCCCGGGGGCAGACACAGAGTAATTATTCCTCTGCACGGTCCCATCAAACACTCCCGGGTCAGACACAGAGTGATTATTCCTCTACACGGTCCCATCAAACACTCCCGGGGTCAGACACAGAGTGATTATTTATCTACACGGTCCCATCACACACGCCCGGGGTCAGACACAGAGTGATTAATCCTCTACACCGTCACATCACACACTCCCGTGGTCAAACACAGAGTGATTATTCCTCTACACGGTCCCATCAAACACTCCCGGGGTCCGACACAGAGTGATTATTCCTCTACCCGGACCCATCAAACACTCCTGGTGTCAGACACAGAGTCATTATTCCTCTACATGGGCACATCAAACTCTTCCTGGGTCAGACTCAGAGTGATTATTCCTCTACACGGTACCATCACACACTCCCTGTGTCAGACACAGTGTGAATCTCCTTCAACACCGTCCCATCACACTCTCCCCGGGGTCAGACACACAGTGGTTATTCCTCTACACGGTCCCAACAAACACTCCCGGGGTCAGACACAGAGTGAATTTGTATCCACGCCGTCCCATCACACACTCCCGGGGTCAGACAAAGAGTGATTATTCCTCTACACTGTCCCAACAAACACTCCTGGGGTCAGACACAGAGTGATTATTCCTCTACACGGTCCCATCAAACAATACCGGGGGCAGACACAGAGTGATTATTCCTCTACACGGTCCCATCAAACACTCCCGGGGTCAGACACAGAGTGAATCTCCCTCCACACTGTCCCATCACACACTCCCGTGTTCCGACACAGAGTGATTATTCTTCTCCACGGTCCCATCAAACACTCCCGGGGTCAGTCACAGAGTGATTAATCCTCTACACGGTACCATCACACACTCCCTGTGTCAGACACAGTGAGAATCTCCTTCAACACCGTCCCATCACACTCTCCCCGGGGTCAGACACACAGTGGTTATTCCTCTACACGGTCCCAACAAACACTCCCGGGGTCAGACACAGAGAGAATTTATATCCACGCTGTCCCATCACACACTCCCGGGGTCAGACACAGAGTGATTATTCCTCTACACGTTCCCAACAAACCCTCCCGGTGTCAGACACAGTGTGAATCTTCTTCCTCACCGTCCCATCACACTCTCCCGGGGTCAGACAAAGAGTGATTATTCCTCTACACTGTCCCAACAAACACTCCCTGGGTCAGACACAGAGTGATTATTCCTCTACACGGTCCCATTAAACAATACCGGCGGTCAGACACAGAGTGATTATTCCTCTACACGGTCCCATCAAACACTCCCGGGGTCAGACACAGAGTGAATCTCCCTCCACACTGTCCCATCACACTCTCCCGTGGTCCGACACAGAGTGATTATTCTTCTCCACGGTCCCATCAAACACTCCCGGGGTCAGTCACAGAGTGAATCTTCTTCCTCACCGTCCAATCACACTCTCCCGGGGTCAGACACAGATTGAATCTCCCTCCACACCGTCCCATCACACACTACCGTGGTCAGACTCAGAGTGATTATTCCTCTACACGGTCCCATCAAACACTCCCGGGGTCAGACAAAGAGTGAATCTCCCTAAACACCGTCCCATCACACACACCCGTGGTCAGACACAGTATGATTATTCCTCTCCACGGTCCCATCAAACACTCCCGGGTCAGACACAGAGTGATTATTCCTCTACACGGTCCCATCAAACACTCCCGGGTCAGACACAGAGTGATTATTCCTCTACACGGTCCCATCGCACTCTCCCGGGGTCAGACACAGAGTGATTATTCCTCTACACTGTCCCAACCAACATTCCCGGGGTCAGACACAGAGTGATTATTCCTCTACACGGTCCCATCAAACACTCCCGGGTCAGACACAGAGTGATTATTCCTCTACACGGTCCCATCGCACTCTCCCGGGGTCAGACACAGAGTGATTATTCCTCTACACGGTCCCATCAAACACTCCCGGGTCAGACACAGAGTGATTATTCCTCTACACGGTCCCATCAAACACTCCCGGGTCAGACACAGAGTGATTATTCCTCTACACGGTCCCATCGCACTCTCCCGGGGTCAGACACAGAGTGATTATTCCTCTACCCTGTCCCAACCAACACTCCCGGGGTCAGACACAGAGTGATTATTCCTCTACACGGTCCCATCAAACACTCCCGGGTCAGACACAGAGTGATTATTCCTCTACACGGTCCCATCAAACACTCCCGGGGTAAGACACAGAGAGATTATTTCTCCACACTGTCCCATCACACACTCCCGTGGTCCGACACAGAGTGATTATTCTTCTCCACGGTCCAATCAAACACTCCCGGGGTCAGTCACAGAGTGATTATTCCTCTACACGGTCCCATCAAACACTCCCGGGGTCAGACACAGAGAGAATTTATATCCACACCGTCCCATCATACACTCCCGCGGTCAGACACAGAGTGAATCTCCCTCCACACTGTCCCATCACACTCTCCCGTGGTCCGACACAGAGTGATTATTCTTCTCCACGGTCCCATCAAACACTCCCGGGGTCAGTCACAGAGTGAATCTTCTTCCTCACCGTCCAATCACACTCTCCCGGCGTCAGACACAGATTGAATCTCCCTCCACACCGTCCCATCACACACTACCGTGGTCAGACTCAGAGTGATTATTCCTCTACACGGTCCCATCAAACACTCCCGGGGTCAGACAAAGAGTGAATCTCCGTAAACACCGTCCCATCACACACACCCGTGGTCAGACACAGTATGATTATTCCTCTCCACGGTCCCATCAAACACTCCCGGGGTCAGACACTGTCTGAATCTCCTTCCACACCGTCCCATCACACACTCCCGGGGTCAGACACAGAGTGATTATTCCTCTACACGGTCCCATCAAACACTCCCGGGTCAGACAGAGTGATTATTCCTCTACACGGTCCCATCGCACTCTCCCGGGGTCAGACACAGAGTGATTATTCCTCTACACGGTCCCATCAAACACTCCCGGGGTCAGACACAGAGTGATTATTCCTCTACACGGTCCCAACCAACACTCCCGGGGTCAGACACAGAGTGATTATTCCTCTACACGGTCCCATCAAACACTCCCGGGTCAGACACAGAGTGATTATTCCTCTACACGGTCCCATCAAACACTCCCGGGGTCAGACACAGAGTGATTAATCCTCTACACCGTCACATCACACACTCCCGTGGTCAAACACAGTGTGATTATTCCTCTACACGGTCCCATCAAACACTCCCGGGGTCCGACACAGAGTGATTATTCCTCTACACGGACACATCAAACACTGCTAGTGTCAGACACAGAGTCATTATTCCTCTACATGGTCACATCAAACTCTTCCGGGGTCAGACAAAGAGTGATTATTCCACTACACGGTACCATCACACACTCCCGGTGTCAGACACAGTGTGAATCTCCTTCAACACCGTCCCATCACACTCTCCCCGGGGTCAGACACACAGTGGTTATTCCTCTACATGGTCCCAACAAACACTCCCGGGGTCAGACACAGAGAGAATTTATATCCACGCCGTCCCATCACACACTCCCGGGGTCAGACACAGAGTGATTATTCCTCTACACGGTCCCATCAAACACTCCCAGGGTCAGACACAGAGTGATTATTCCTCTACACGGTCCCAACAAACTCTCCCGGTGTCAGACACAGTGTGAATCTTCTTCCTCACCGTCCCATCACACTCTCCCGGGGTGAGACAAACAGTGATTATTCCTCTACACTGTCCCAACAAACACTCCCGGGGTCAGACACAGAGTGATTATTCCTCTACATGGTCCCATCAAACACTCCCGGGGTCAGACACAGAGTGAATCTCCCTCCACACTGTCCCATCACACACTCCTGTGGTCCGACACAGAGTGATTATTCTTCTCCACGGTCCCATCAAACACTCCCGGGGTCAGTCACAGAGTGAATCTTCTTCCTCACCGTCCCATCACACTCTCCCGCGGTCAGACAAAGAGTGATTATTCCTCTACACGGTCCCATCAAACAATCCCGGGGTCAGACACAGAGTGAATCTCCCTCCACACTGTCCCATCACACACTCCCGTGGTCCGACACAGAGTGATTATTTTTCTCCACGGTCCAATCAAACACTCCCGGGGTCAGTCACAGAGTGATTATTCCTCTACACGGTCCCATCACACACGCCCGGGGTCTGACACAGAATGATACTCCCTCCACACAGCCCATCACACACTCCCTGGGTCAGATACAGAGAGAATCTCTCTACACACCGTCCAAAACACACTCCCGGGTCAGACACAGACAGATTATTCCTCTGCACGGTCCCATCAAAGACTCCCTGGGTCAGACACAGAGAGAATTTATATCCACACCGTCCCATCTTACACTCCCGGGGTCAGACACAGAGTGTGGTTATTCCTCTACACTGTACCATCAAACACTCCGTGGGTCAGACACACAGTGATTATTCCACTACACGGTCCCATCAAACACTCCCGGGGTCAGACACAGAGTGAATCTCCCTCCACGCCGTCCCATCACACACTCCTGGGGTCAGACACAGAGTGATTATTCCTCTACACGGTCCCATCAAACACTCCCGGGGTCAGACCCAGAGTGATTATTCCTCAACACGAGCCCATCAAACACTCCCGGGGTCAGACACAGAGTGAATTTATATCCACACCGTCCCATCATACACTCCCTGGGTCAGACACAGAGCGATTATTCCTCTACACGGTAACATCAAACACACCGTTGGTCAGACACACAGTGATCATTCCTCTACACGGTCCCATCAAACACTCCCGGGGTCAGACACAGAGTGAATCTCCCTCCACGCCGACCCATCACACACTCCCGGGGTCAGACACAGTGATTATTCCTCTACGCGGTCCCATCAAACACTCCCGGGGTCAGACACAGAGTGAATCTCCCTCCACACCGTCCCATCACACACTCCCGTTTTCAGACACAGTGTGATTATTCCTCTACAAGGTCCCATCAAACACTCACGGGGTCAGACACAGGGTGAATCTCCCTCCACACCGTCCCATCACACACTCCCGGGGTCCGTCACTGAGTGATTATTCCTCTACACGGTCCCATCACACACTCCCGGTGTCAGACACAGTGTGAATCTCCTTCAACACCGTCCCATCACACTCTCCCCGGGGTCAGACACACAGTGGTTATTCCTCTACACGGTCCCAACAAACACTCCCGGGGTCAGACACAGAGAGAATTTATTTCCTCGCCGTCCCATCACACACTCCCGGGGTCAGACACAATGTGATTATTCCTCTACACGGTCCCATCAAACCCTCCCGGTGTCAGACACAGTGTGAATCTTCTTCCTCACCGTCCCATCACACTCTCCCGGGGTGAGACAAACAGTGATTATTCCTCTACACTGTCCCAACAAACACTCCCGGGGTCAGACACAGAGTGTTTATTCCTCTACACGGTCCCATCAAACAATACCGGGGGTCAGACACAGAGTGATTATTCCTCTACACGGTGCCATCAAACACTCCCGGGGTCAGACACAGAGTGAATCTCCCTCCACACTGTCCCATCACACACTCCCGTGGTCCGACACAGAGTGATTATTCTTCTCCACGGTCCCATCAAACACTCCCGGGGTCAGTCACAGAGTGAATCTTCTTCCTCACCGTCCCATCACACTCTCCCGGGGTCAGACAAAGAGTGATTATTCCTCTACACGGTCCCATCAAACAATCCCGGGGTCAGACACAGAGAGAATCTCCCTCCACACTGTCCCATCACACACTCCCGTGGTCCGACACAGAGTGATTATTCTTCTCCACGGTCCAATCAAACACTCCCTGGGTCAGTCACAGAGTGATTATTCCTCTACACGGTCCAATCACACACGCCAGGGGTCTGACACAGAATGATACTCCCTCCGCATAGCCCATCACACACTCCCTTGGTCAGACACAGAGAGAATCTCCCTACACACCGTCCCAAAACACACTCCCGAATCAGACACAGACAGATTATTCCTCTGCACGGTCCCATCAAACACTCCCTGGGTCAGACACAGAGAGAATTTATATCCACACCGTCCCATCAT
The DNA here is from genome assembly GCF_030144855.1 of Hypanus sabinus. Lineage (NCBI taxonomy): Eukaryota > Metazoa > Chordata > Chondrichthyes > Myliobatiformes > Dasyatidae > Hypanus > Hypanus sabinus. Next base: position 63,150 of record NW_026779490.1, on the reverse strand, counting down.
ACACTCCCGGGGTCAGACACAGAGTGGGGTTATTCCTCTACACTGTACCATCAAACACTCCGTGGGTCAGACACACAGTGATTATTCCACTACACGGTCCCACCAAACACTCCCGGGGTCAGACACAGAGTGAATCTCCCTCCACGCCGTCCCATCACACACTCCTGGGGTCAGACACAGAGTGATTATTCCTCTACACGGTCCCATCAAACACTCCCGGGTTCAGACCCAGAGTGATTATTCCTCAACACGAGCCCATCAAACACTCCCGGGGTCAGACACAGAGTGAATTTATATCCACACCGTCCCATCGCACTCTCCCTTGGTCAGACACAGAGTGATTATTCCTCTACACTGTCCCAACCAACACTCCCGGGGTCAGACACAGAGTGATTATTCCTCTACACGGTACCATGAAACACTCCCGGGTCAGACAAAAAGTGATTATTCCTCTACACGGTCCCATCACACACGCCCGGGGTCAGACACAGAGTGATTAATCCTCTACACCGTCACATCACACACTCCCGTGGTCAAACACAGTGTGATTATTCCTCTACACGGTCCCATCAAACACTCCCGGGGTCCGACACAGAGTGATTATTCCTCTACACGGACACATCAAGCACTGCTAGTGTCAGACACAGAGTCATTATTCCTCTACATGGTCACATCAAACTCTTCCGGGGTCAGACAAAGAGTGATTATTCCTCTACACGGTACCATCACACACTCCCGGTGTCAGACACAGTGTGAATCTCCTTCAACACTGTCCCATCACACTCTCCCCGGGGTCAGACACACAGTGGTTATTCCTCTACATGGTCCCAACAAACACTCCCGGGGTCAGACACAGAGAGAATTTATATCCACGCCGTCCCATCACACTCTCCCGGGGTCAGACACAGAGTGATTATTCCTCTACACGGTCCCATCAAACACTCCCAGGGTCAGACACAGAGTGATTATTCCTCTACACGGTCCCAACAAACCCTCCCGGTGTCAGACACAGTGTGAATCTTCTTCCTCACCGTCCCATCACACTCTCCCGGGGTGAGACAAACAGTGATTATTCCTCTACACAGTCCCAACAAACACTCCCGGGGCCAGACACAGAGTGATTATTCCTCTACACGGTCCCATCAAACAATACCGGGGGTCAGACACAGGGTGAATTTATATCCACGCCGTCCCATCACACACTCCCGGGGTCAGACACAGAGTGATTATTCCTCTACACGGTCCCAACAAACCCTCCCGGTGTCAGACACAGTGTGAATCTTCTTCCTCACCGTCCCATCACACTCTCCCGGGGTCAGACAAAGAGTGATTATTCCTCTACACTGTCCTAACAAACACTCCTGGGGTCAGACACAGAGTGATTATTCCTCTACACGGTCCCATCAAACAATACCGGGGGTCAGACACAGAGTGATTATTCCTCTACACGGTGCCATCAAACACTCCCGGGGTCAGACACAGAGTGAATCTCCCTCCACACTGTCCCATCACACACTCCCGTGGTCCGACACAGAGTGATTATTCTTCTCCACGGTCCCATCAAACACTCCCGGGGTCAGACACAGAGTGATTATTCCTCTACACGGTCCCATCAAACACTCCCGGGTCAGACACAGAGTGATTATTCCTCTACACGGTCCCATCGCACTCTCCCGGGGTCAGACACAGAGTGATTATTCCTCTACACGGTCCCATCAAACACTCCCGGGGTCAGACACAGAGTGATTATTCCTCTACACGGTCCCAACCAACACTCCCGGGGTCAGACACAGAGTGATTATTCCTCTACACGGTCCCATCAAACACTCCCGGGTCAGACACAGAGTGATTATTCCTCTACACGGTCCCATCAAACACTCCCGGGGTCAGACACAGAGTGATTAATCCTCTACACCGTCACATCACACACTCCCGTGGTCAAACACAGTGTGATTATTCCTCTACACGGTCCCATCAAACACTCCCGGGGTCCGACACAGAGTGATTATTCCTCTACACGGACACATCAAACACTGCTAGTGTCAGACACAGAGTCATTATTCCTCTACATGGTCACATCAAACTCTTCCGGGGTCAGACAAAGAGTGATTATTCCTCTACACGGTACCATCACACACTCCCGGTGTCAGACACAGTGTGAATCTCCTTCAACACCGTCCCATCACACTCTCCCCGGGGTGAGACAAACAGTGATTATTCCTCTACACTGTCCCAACAAACACTCCCGGGGTCAGACACAGAGTGATTATTCCTCTACATGGTCCCATCAAACACTCCCGGGGTCAGACACAGAGTGAATCTCCCTCCACACTGTCCCATCACACACTCCCGTGGTCCGACACAGAGTGATTATTCTTCTCCACGGTCCCATCAAACAATCCCGGGGTCAGTCACAGAGTGAATCTTCTTCCACACCGTCCCATCACACTCTCCCGCGGTCAGACAAAGAGTGATTATTCCTCTACACGGTCCCATCAAACAATCCCGGGGTCAGACACAGAGTGAATCTCCCTCCACACTGTCCCATCACACACTCCCGTGGTCCGACACAGAGTGATTATTTTTCTCCACGGTCCAATCAAACACTCCCGGGGTCAGTCACAGAGTGATTATTCCTCTACACGGTCCCATCACACACGCCCGGGGTCTGACACAGAATGATACTCCCTCCACACAGCCCATCACACACTCCCTGGGTCAGATACAGAGAGAATCTCCCTACACACCGTCCCAAAACACACTCCCGGGTCAGACACAGACAGATTATTCCTCTGCACGGTCCCATCAAAGACTCCCTGGGTCAGACACAGAGAGAATTTATATCCACACCGTCCCATCATTCACTCCCGGGGTCAGACACAGAGTGTGGTTATTCCTCTACACTGTACCATCAAACACTCCGTGGGTCAGACACACAGTGATTATTCCACTACACGGTCCCATCAAACACTCCCGGGGTCAGACACAGAGTGAATCTCCCTCCACGCCGTCCCATCACACACTCCTGGGGTCAGACACAGAGTGATTATTCCTCTACACGGTCCCATCAAACACTCCCGGGGTCAGACCCAGAGTGATTATTCCTCAACACGAGCCCATCAAACACTCCCGGGGTCAGACACAGAGTGAATTTATATCCACACCGTCCCATCATACACTCCCTGGTTCAGACACAGAGCGATTATTCCTCTACACGGTAACATCAAACACACCGTTGGTCAGACACACAGTGATCATTCCTCTACACGGTCCCATCAAACACTCCCGGGGTCAGACACAGAGTGAATCTCCCTCCACGCCGACCCATCACACACTCCCGGGGTCAGACACAGTGATTATTCCTCTACGCGGTCCCATCAAACACTCCCGGGGTCAGACACAGAGTGAATCTCCCTCCACACCGTCCCATCACACACTCCCGTTTTCAGACACAGTGTGATTATTCCTCTACAAGGTCCCATCAAACACTCACGGGGTCAGACACAGGGTGAATCTCCCTCCACACCGTCCCATCACACACTCCCGGGGTCCGTCACTGAGTGATTATTCCTCTACACGGTCCCATCACACACTCCCGGTGTCAGACACAGTGTGAATCTCCTTCAACACCGTCCCATCACACTCTCCCCGGGGTCAGACACACAGTGGTTATTCCTCTACACGGTCCCAACAAACACTCCCGGGGTCAGACACAGAGAGAATTTATTTCCTCGCCGTCCCATCACACACTCCCGGGGTCAGACACAATGTGATTATTCCTCTACACGGTCCCATCAAACCCTCCCGGTGTCAGACACAGTGTGAATCTTCTTCCTCACCGTCCCATCACACTCTCCCGGGGTGAGACAAACAGTGATTATTCCTCTACACTGTCCCAACAAACACTCCCGGGGTCAGACACAGAGTGATTATTCCTCTACACGGTCCCATCAAACAATACCGGGGGTCAGACACAGAGTGATTATTCCTCTACACGGTGCCATCAAACACTCCCGGGGTCAGACACAGAGTGAATCTCCCTCCACACTGTCCCATCACACACTCCCGTGGTCCGACACAGAGTGATTATTCTTCTCCACGGTCCCATCAAACACTCCCGGGGTCAGTCACAGAGTGAATCTTCTTCCTCACCGTCCCATCACACTCTCCCGGGGTCAGACAAAGAGTGATTATTCCTCTACAAGGTTCCATCAAACAATCCCGGGGTCAGACACAGAGAGAATCTCCCTCCACACTGTCCCATCACACACTCCCGTGGTCCGACACAGAGTGATTATTCTTCTCCACGGTCCAATCAAACACTCCCTGGGTCAGTCACAGAGTGATTATTCCTCTACACGGTCCAATCACACACGCCAGGGGTCTGACACAGAATGATACTCCCTCCGCATAGCCCATCACACACTCCCTTGGTCAGACACAGAGAGAATCTCCCTACACACCGTCCCAAAACACACTCCCGAATCAGACACAGACAGATTATTCCTCTGCACGGTCCCATCAAACACTCCCTGGGTCAGACACAGAGAGAATTTATATCCACACCGTCCCATCATACGCTTCCGGGGTCAGACACAGGGTGATTATTCCTCTACACTGTACCATCAAACACTCCGTGGGTCAGACAGAGAGTGATTATTCCTCTACACGATCCCATCAAACACTCCCTGGGTCAGACAAAGAGTGAATCTCCCTACACACCGTCCCATCACACACTCCCGTGGTCCGACACAGAGTGATTATTCTTCTCCACGGTCCCATCAAACACTCCCGGGGTCAGACACAGAGTGATTATTCCTCTACACGGTCCCATCAAACACTCCCGGGTCAGACACAGAGTGATTATTCCTCTACACGGTCCCATCGCACTCTCCCGGGGTCAGACACAGAGTGATTATTCCTCTACACGGTCCCATCAAACACTCCCGGGGTCAGACACAGAGTGATTATTCCTCTACACGGTCCCAACCAACACTCCCGGGGTCAGACACAGAGTGATTATTCCTCTACACGGTCCCATCAAACACTCCCGGGTCAGACACAGAGTGATTATTCCTCTACACGGTCCCATCAAACACTCCCGGGGTCAGACACAGAGTGATTAATCCTCTACACCGTCACATCACACACTCCCGTGGTCAAACACAGTGTGATTATTCCTCTACACGGTCCCATCAAACACTCCCGGGGTCCGACACAGAGTGATTATTCCTCTACACGGACACATCAAACACTGCTAGTGTCAGACACAGAGTCATTATTCCTCTACATGGTCACATCAAACTCTTCCGGGGTCAGACAAAGAGTGATTATTCCTCTACACGGTACCATCACACACTCCCGGTGTCAGACACAGTGTGAATCTCCTTCAACACCGTCCCATCACACTCTCCCCGGGGTCAGACACACAGTGGTTATTCCTCTACATGGTCCCAACAAACACTCCCGGGGTCAGACACAGAGAGAATTTATATCCACGCCGTCCCATCACACACTCCCGGGGTCAGACACAGAGTGATTATTCCTCTACACGGTCCCATCAAACACTCCCAGGGTCAGACACAGAGTGATTATTCCTCTACACGGTCCCAACAAACTCTCCCGGTGTCAGACACAGTGTGAATCTTCTTCCTCACCGTCCCATCACACTCTCCCGGGGTGAGACAAACAGTGATTATTCCTCTACACTGTCCCAACAAACACTCCCGGGGTCAGACACAGAGTGATTATTCCTCTACATGGTCCCATCAAACACTCCCGGGGTCAGACACAGAGTGAATCTCCCTCCACACTGTCCCATCACACACTCCCGTGGTCCGACACAGAGTGATTATTCTTCTCCACGGTCCCATCAAACAATCCCGGGGTCAGTCACAGAGTGAATCTTCTTCCTCACCGTCCCATCACACTCTCCCGCGGTCAGACAAAGAGTGATTATTCCTCTACACGGTCCCATCAAACAATCCCGGGGTCAGACACAGAGTGAATCTCCCTCCACACTGTCCCATCACACACTCCCGTGGTCCGACACAGAGTGATTATTTTTCTCCACGGTCCAATCAAACACTCCCGGGGTCAGTCACAGAGTGATTATTCCTCTACACGGTCCCATCACACACGCCCGGGGTCTGACACAGAATGATACTCCCTCCACACAGCCCATCACACACTCCCTGGGTCAGATACAGAGAGAATCTCCCTACACACCGTCCCAAAACACACTCCCGGGTCAGACACAGACAGATTATTCCTCTGCACGGTCCCATCAAAGACTCCCTGGGTCAGACACAGAGAGAAGTTATATCCACACCGTCCCATCATTCACTCCCGGGGTCAGACACAGAGTGTGGTTATTCCTCTACACTGTACCATCAAACACTCCGTGGGTCAGACACACAGTGATTATTCCACTACACGGTCCCATCAAACACTCCCGGGGTCAGACACAGAGTGAATCTCCCTCCACGCCGTCCCATCACACACTCCTGGGGTCAGACACAGAGTGATTATTCCTCTACACGGTCCCATCAAACACTCCCGGGGTCAGACCCAGAGTGATTATTCCTCAACACGAGCCCATCAAACACTCCCGGGGTCAGACACAGAGTGAATTTATATCCACACCGTCCCATCATACACTCCCTGGTTCAGACACAGAGCGATTATTCCTCTACACGGTAACATCAAACACACCGTTGGTCAGACACACAGTGATCATTCCTCTACACGGTCCCATCAAACACTCCCGGGGTCAGACACAGAGTGAATCTCCCTCCACGCCGACCCATCACACACTCCCGGGGTCAGACACAGTGATTATTCCTCTACGCGGTCCCATCAAACACTCCCGGGGTCAGACACAGAGTGAATCTCCCTCCACACCGTCCCATCACACACTCCCGTTTTCAGACACAGTGTGATTATTCCTCTACAAGGTCCCATCAAACACTCACGGGGTCAGACACAGGGTGAATCTCCCTCCACACCGTCCCATCACACACTCCCGGGGTCCGTCACTGAGTGATTATTCCTCTACACGGTCCCATCACACACTCCCGGTGTCAGACACAGTGTGAATCTCCTTCAACACCGTCCCATCACACTCTCCCCGGGGTCAGACACACAGAGGTTATTCCTCTACACGGTCCCAACAAACACTCCCGGGGTCAGACACAGAGAGAATTTATTTCCTCGCCGTCCCATCACACACTCCCGGGGTCAGACACAATGTGATTATTCCTCTACACGGTCCCATCAAACCCTCCCGGTGTCAGACACAGTGTGAATCTTCTTCCTCACCGTCCCATCACACTCTCCCGGGGTGAGACAAACAGTGATTATTCCTCTACACTGTCCCAACAAACACTCCCGGGGTCAGACACAGAGTGATTATTCCTCTACACGGTCCCATCAAACAATACCGGGGGTCAGACACAGAGTGATTATTCCTCTACACGGTGCCATCAAACACTCCCGGGGTCAGACACAGAGTGAATCTCCCTCCACACTGTCCCATCACACACTCCCGTGGTCCGACACAGAGTGATTATTCTTCTCCACGGTCCCATCAAACACTCCCGGGGTCAGTCACAGAGTGAATCTTCTTCCTCACCGTCCCATCACACTCTCCCGGGGTCAGACAAAGAGTGATTATTCCTCTACAAGGTTCCATCAAACAATCCCGGGGTCAGACACAGAGAGAATCTCCCTCCACACTGTCCCATCACACACTCCCGTGGTCCGACACAGAGTGATTATTCTTCTCCACGGTCCAATCAAACACTCCCTGGGTCAGTCACAGAGTGATTATTCCTCTACACGGTCCAATCACACACGCCAGGGGTCTGACACAGAATGATACTCCCTCCGCATAGCCCATCACACACTCCCTTGGTCAGACATAGAGAGAATCTCCCTACACACCGTCCCAAAACACACTCCCGAATCAGACACAGACAGATTATTCCTCTGCACGGTCCCATCAAACACTCCCTGGGTCAGACACAGAGAGAATTTATATCCACACCGTCCCATCATACACTCCCGGGGTCAGACACAGAGTGGGGTTATTACTCTACACTGTACCATCAAACACTCCGTGGGTCAGACACACAGTGATTATTCCACTACACGGTCCCATCAAACACTCCCGGGGTCAGACACAGAGTGAATCTCCCTCCACGCCGTCCCATCACACACTCCTGGGGTCAGACACAGAGTGATTATTCCTCTACACGGTCCCATCAAACACTCCCGGGGTCAGACCCAGAGTGATTATTCCTCAACACGAGCCCATCAAACACTCCCGGGGTCAGACACAGAGTGAATTTATATCCACACCGTCCCATCGCACTCTCCCTTGGTCAGACACAGAGTGATTATTCCTCTACACTGTCCCAACCAACACTCCCGGGGTCAGACACAGAGTGATTATTCCTCTACACGGTACCATCAAACACTCCCGGGTCAGACACAAAGTGATTATTCCTCTACACGGTCCCATCAAACTCTCCGGGGGTCAGACACAGAGAGATTATTTCTCTACACGTTCCCATCACACACGCCCGGGGTCAGACACAGAGTGATTAATCCTCTACACCGTCACATCACACACTCCCGTGGTCAAACACAGTGTGATTATTCCTCTACACGGTCCCATCAAACACTCCCGGGGTCCGACACAGAGTGATTATTCCTCTACACGGACACATCAAGCACTGCTAGTGTCAGACACAGAGTCATTATTCCTCTACATGGTCACATCAAACTCTTCCGGGGTCAGACAAAGAGTGATTATTCCTCTACACGGTACCATCACACACTCCCGGTGTCAGACACAGTGTGAATCTCCTTCAACACTGTCCCATCACACTCTCCCCGGGGTCAGACACACAGTGGTTATTCCTCTACATGGTCCCAACAAACACTCCCGGGGTCAGACACAGAGAGAATTTATATCCACGCCGTCCCATCACACTCTCCCGGGGTCAGACACAGAGTGATTATTCCTCTACACGGTCCCATCAAACACTCCCAGGGTCAGACACAGAGTGATTATTCCTCTACACGGTCCCAACAAACCCTCCCGGTGTCAGACACAGTGTGAATCTTCTTCCTCACCGTCCCATCACACTCTCCCGGGGTGAGACAAACAGTGATTATTCCTCTACACAGTCCCAACAAACACTCCCGGGGCCAGACACAGAGTGATTATTCCTCTACACGGTCCCATCAAACAATACCGGGGGTCAGACACAGGGTGAATTTATATCCACGCCGTCCCATCACACACTCCCGGGGTCAGACACAGAGTGATTATTCCTCTACACGGTCCCAACAAACCCTCCAGGTGTCAGACACAGTGTGAATCTTCTTCCTCACCGTCCCATCACACTCTCCCGGGGTCAGACAAAGAGTGATTATTCCTCTACACTGTCCTAACAAACACTCCTGGGGTCAGACACAGAGTGATTATTCCTCTACACGGTACCATCAAACATTACCGGGGGTCAGACACAGAGTGATTATTCCTCTACACGGTACCATCAAACACTCCCGGGGTCAGACACAGAGTGAATCTCCCTCCACACTGTCCCATCACACACTCCCGTGGTCCGACACAGAGTGATTATTCTTCTCCACGGTCCCATCAAACACTCCCGGGGTCAGTCACAGAGTGCATCTTCTTCCTCACCGTCCCATCACACTCTCCCGGGGTCAGACACAGATTGAATCTCCCTCCACACCGTCCCATCACACACTCCCGTGGTCAGACTCAGAGTGAATATTCCTCTACACGGTCCCATCAAACACTCCCGGGGTTAGACAAAGAGTGAATCTCCCTAAACACCGTCCCATCACACACACCCGTGGTCAGACACAGTATGATTATTCCTCTCCACGGTCCTATCAAACACTCCCGGGGTCAGACACAGTCTGAATCTCCCTCCACACCGTCCCATCACACACTCCCGTGGTCAGAGACAGATTGATTATTCCTCTACACGGTCCCATCAAACACTCCCGGGGGTCAGACACAGAGCGATTATTCCTCTACACGTTACATCAAACAGACCGTTTGTCAGACACACAGTGATTATTCCTCTACACGGTCCCATCAAACACTCCCTGGGTCAGACACAGCGTGAATCTCCTTCCACACCGTCCCATCGCACTCTCCCGGGGTCAGACACAGAGTGATTATTCCTCTACACTGTCCCAACCAACACTCCCGGGGTCAGACACAGAGTGATTATTCCTCTACACGGTCCCATCAAACACTCCCGTGTCAGACACAGAGTGATTATTCCTCTACACGGTCCCATCGCACTCTCCCAGGGTCAGACACAGAGTGATTATTCCTCTACACTGTCCCAACCAGCACTCCCGGGGTCAGACACAGAGTGATTATTCCTCTACACTGTCCCAACAAGCACTCACGGGGTCAGACACAGAGTGATTATTCCTCTACACGGTCCCATCAAACAATACCGGGGGTCAGACACAGAGTGATTATTCCTCTACACGGTGCCATCAAACACTCCCGGGGTCAGACACAGAGTGAATCTCCCTCCACACTGTCCCATCACACACTCCCGTGGTCCGACACAGAGTGATTATTCTTCTCCACGGTCCCATCAAACACTCCCGGGGTCAGTCACAGAGTGAATCTTCTTCCTCACCGTCCCATCACACTCTCCCGGGGTCAGACACAGATTGAATCTCCCTCCACACCGTCCCATCACACACTCCCGTGGTCAGACTCAGAGTGAATATTCCTCTACACGGTCCCATCAAACACTCCCGGGGTCAGACAAAGAGTGAATCTCCCTAAACACCGTCCCATCACACACACCCGAGGTCAGACACAGTATGATTATTCCTCTCCACGGTCCTATCAAACACTCCCGGGGTCAGACACAGTCTGAATCTCCCTCCACACCGTCCCATCACACACTCCCGTGGTCAGAGACAGATTGATTATTCCTCTACACGGTCCCATCAAACACTCCCTGGGTCAGACACAGCGTGAATCTCCTTCCACACCGTCCCATCGCACTCTCCCGGGGTCAGACACAGAGTGATTATTCCTCTACACTGTCCCAACCAACACTCCCGGGGTCAGACACAGAGTGATTATTCCTCTACACGGTCCCATCAAACTCTCCCGGGTCAGACACAGAGTGATTATTCCTCTACACGGTCCCATCGCACTCTCCCGGGGTCAGACACAGAGTGATTATTCCTCTACACTGTCCCAACCAACACTCCCGGGGTCAGACACAGAGTGATTATTCCTCTACACGGTCCCATCAAACACTCCCGGGTCAGACACAGAGTGATTATTCCTCTGCACGGTCCCATCAAACACTCCCGGGAGTCAGACACAGAGCGATTATTCCTCTACACGTTACATCAAACAGACCGTTTGTCAGACACACAGTGATTATTCCTCTACACGGTCCCATCAAACACTCCCTGGGTCAGACACAGCGTGAATCTCCTTCCACACCGTCCCATCGCACTCTCCCGGGGTCAGACACAGAGTGATTATTCCTCTACACTGTCCCAACCAACACTCCCGGGGTCAGACACAGAGTGATTATTCCTCTACACGGTCCCATCAAACACTCCCGTGTCAGACACAGAGTGATTATTCCTCTACACGGTCCCATCGCACTCTCCCAGGGTCAGACACAGAGTGATTATTCCTCTACACTGTCCCAACCAGCACTCCCGGGGTCAGACACAGAGTGATTATTCCTCTACTCTGTCCCAACCAGCACTCACGGGGTCAGACACAGAGTGATTATTCCTCTACACGGTCCCATCAAACAATACCGGGGGTCAGACACAGAGCGATTATTCCTCTACACGGCGCCATCAAACACTCCCGGGGTCAGACACAGAGTGAATCTCCCTCCACACTGTCACATCACACACTCCCGTGGTCCGACACAGAGTGATTATTCTTCTCCACGGTCCCATCAAACACTCCCGGGGTCAGTCACAGAGTGAATCTTCTTCCTCACCGTCCCATCACACTCTCCCGGGGTCAGACACAGATTGAATCTCCCTCCACACCGTCCCATCACACACTCCCGTGGTCAGACTCAGAGTGAATATTCCACTACACGGTCCCATCAAACACTCCCGGGGTCAGACAAAGAGTGAATCTCCCTAAACACCGTCCCATCACACACACCCGAGGTCAGACACAGTATGATTATTCCTCTCCACGGTCCTATCAAACACTCCCGGGGTCAGACACAGTCTGAATCTCCCTCCACACCGTCCCATCACACACTCCCGTGGTCAGAGACAGATTGATTATTCCTCTACACGGTCCCATCAAACACTCCCTGGGTCAGACACAGCGTGAATCTCCTTCCACACCGTCCCATCGCACTCTCCCGGGGTCAGACACAGAGTGATTATTCCTCTACACTGTCCCAACCAACACTCCCGGGGTCAGACACAGAGTGATTATTCCTCTACACGGTCCCATCAAACACTCCCGGGTCAGACACAGAGTGATTATTCCTCTACACGGTCCCATCGCACTCTCCCGGGGTCAGACACAGAGTGATTATTCCTCTACACTGTCCCAACCAGCACTCACGGGGTCAGACACAGAGTGATTATTCCTCTACACGGTCCCATCAAACACTCCCGGGTCAGACACAGAGTGATTATTCCTCTACACGGTCCCATCATACACTCCCGGGGTCAGACACAGAGTGATTATTTCTCTACACGGTCCCATCACACACGCCCGGGGTCAGACACAGAGTGGTTAATCCTCTACACCGTCACATCACACACTTCCGTGATCAAACACAGAGTGATTATTCCTCTACACGGTCCCATCAAACACTCCCGCGGTCCGACACAGAGAGATTATTCCTCTACACGGACCCATCAAACACTCCTGGTGTCAGACACAGAGTCATTTTTCCTCTACATGGTCACATCAAACTCTTCCGGGGTCAGACACAGAGTGATTATTCCTCTACAAGGTACCATCACACACTCCCTGTGTCAGACACAGTGTGAATCTCCTTCAACACCGTCCCATCACACTCTCCCCGGGGTCAGACACACAGTGGTTATTCCTCTACACGGTCGTAACAAACACTCCCGGGGTCAGACACAGAGAGAATTTATATCCACGCTGTCCCATCACACACTCCCGGGGTCAGACACAGAGTGATTATTCCTCTACCCGGTCCCATCAAACACTCCCAGGGTCAGACACAGAGTGATTATTCCTCTACACGGTCCCAACAAACCCTCCCGGTGTCAGACACAGTGTGAATCTTCTTCCTCACCGTCCCATCACACTCTCCCGGGGTCAGACAAAGAGTGATTATTCCTCTACACTGTCCCAACAAACACTCCCGGGGTCAGACACAGAGTGATTATTCCTCTACACGGTCCCATTAAACAATACCGGGGGTCAGACACAGAGTGATTATTCCTCTACACGGTCCCATCAAACACTCCCGGGGTCAGACACAGAGTGAATCTCCCTCCACACTGTCCCATCACACACTCCCGTGGTCCGACACAGAGGGATTATTCTTCTCCACGGTCCCATCAAACACTCCCGGGGTCAGTCTCAGAGTGAATCTTCTTCCTCACCGTCCAATCACACTCTCCCGGGGTCAGACACAGATTGAATCTCCCTCCACACCGTCCCATCACACACTACCGTGGTCAGACTCAGAGTGATTATTCCTCTACACGGTCCCATCAAACACTCCCGGGGTCAGACAAAGAGTGAATCTCCCTAAACTCCGTCCCATCACACACACCCGTGGTCAGACACAGTATGATTATTCCTCTCCACGTTCCCATCAAACACTCCCGGGGTCAGTCACTGTCTGAATCTCCCTCCACACCGTCCCATCACACACTCCCGTGGTCAGAGACAGATTGATTATTCCTCTACACCGTCCCAACAAACCCTCCCGGTGTCTGACACAGCGTGAATCTCCTTCCACACCGTCCCATCGCACTCTCCCGGGGTCAGACACAGAGTGATTATTCCTCTACACTGTACCATCAAACACTCAGTGGGTCAGACACACAATGATTATTCCTCTGCACGGTCCCATCAAACACTCCCGGGGTCAGACACAGAGTGAATTTATATCAACACCGTTCCATCATACGCTCCCTGGGTCAGACACAGAGTGAATCTCCCTCCACACTGTCCCAACACACACTCCCGTGTCAGACACAGACTGATTATTCCTCTACACGGTCCCATCAAACACTCCCGGGGTCAGACACGGAGTGAAATTGTATCCAAACCGTCCCATCATACACTCCCGGGGTCAGACACAGAGTGATTATTCCTCTACACGTTCCCATCAAACACTCCCGGGGTCAGACACAGAGTGATTATTCCTCTACACTGTACCATCAAACACTCAGTGGGTCAGACACACAATGATTATTCCTCTGCACGGTCCCATCAAACACTCCCGGGGTCAGACACAGAGTGAATTTATATCAACACCGTTCCATCATACGCTCCCTGGGTCAGACACAGAGTGAATCTCCCTCCACACTGTCCCAACACACACTCCCGTGTCAGACACAGACTGATTATTCCACTACACGGTCCCATCAAACACTCCCGGGGTCAGACACGGAGTGAAATTGTATCCAAACCGTCCCATCATACACTCCCGGGGTCAGACACAGAGTGATTATTCCTCTACACGTTCCCATCAAACACTCCCGGGGTCAGACACAGAGTGATTATTCCTCTACACGGTCCCATCAAACACTCCCGGGGTCAGACACAGAGTGATTATTCCTCTACACGGTCCCATCAAACACTCCCGGGTTCAGACACAGAGTGATTATTCCTCTACACAGTCCCATCACACACGCCCGGGGTCTGACACAGAATGATACTCCCGCCACACTGTCCAATCACACGCTCCCGGGGTCAAACACAGAGTGAATCTTCCTCTACACAGCCCATCACACACTCCCTGGGTCAAACACAGAGAGAATCTCCCTCCACACCGTCCCAAAACACTCTCCCGGGGTCAGACACAGAGTGATTATTCCTCTACACGGTCCCATCAAACACTCCCGTGGTCAGACACAGAGTGATTATTCCTCTACACGGTCCCATCAAACTCACCCGGGGTCAGACATAGAGTGAATTTATTTCAGCACCGTCCCATCATACTCTCCCGGGGTCAGACACAGAGTGATTATTCCTCTACACTGTACCATCAAACACTCCGTGGGTCAGACACAGAGTGATTATTCCTCTACACGATCCCATCAAACACTCCCGGGGTCAGACACAGACTGATTATTCCTCTACACGGTCCCATCAAACACTCCCGGGGTCAGGCACAGAGTGACTTTTCCTCCACACGGTCCCGTCAAACACTCCCGGGGTCAGACACAGAGTGAATCTCCCTCCACGCCGTCCCATCACACGCTCCCGGGGTCAAACACTGAGTGAATCTTCCTCTACACAGCCCATCACACACTCCCTGGGTCAGACACAGAGTGAATCTCCCTCCACACCGTCCCAAAACACACTCCAGGGTCAGACACAGACTGATTATTCCACTGCACGGTCCCATCAAACACTCCCGGGGTCAGACACGGAGTGAATTTATATCCAAACCGTCCCATCATACACTCCCGGGGTCAGACACAGAGTGATTATCCCTCTACACTGTACCATCAAACACTCCGTGGGTCAGACACACAATGATTATTCCTCTACACGGTCCCAACAAACACTCCCGGGGCCAGACAAAGAGTGAATCTCCCTACACACCGTCCCATCACACACTCCCGGGTCAGACACAGACTGATTATTCCACTGCACGGTCCCATCAAACACTCCCGGGGTCAGACACGGAGTGAATTTATATCCAAACCGTCCCATCGTACACTCCCGGGGTCAGACACAGAGTGATTATTCCTCTACACTGTACCATCAAACACTCCATGGGTCAGACACACAATGATTATTCCTCTACACGGTCCCATCACACACTCCCGTGGTCAGACACAGTATGATTATTCCTCTCCACGGTCCCATCACACACTCCCGGGGTCAGAAACAGAGAGAATTTATATCCCCACCGTCCCATCATACACTCCGGGGTCAGGCACAGAGTGATTATTCCTCTGCACTGTACCATCAAACACTCCGTGGGTCAGACACACAGTGATTATTCCTCTACACGGTCCCATCAAACACTCCCGGGGTCAGACACAGAGTGATTATTCCTCTACACTCTACCATCAAACACTCCCGGGGTCAGACAAAGAGTGAATCTCCCTACACACCGTTCCATCACACACTCCCGTTGTCAGACACTGTATGATTATTCCTCTACACCGTCCCATCATACACTCCCGGGGTCAGACACAGAGTGAATCTGCCTCCACGCCGTCCCATCACACAATCCCGGGGTCAGACACAGAGAGATTATTCCTCTACACGGTCCCATCAAATACTCCCGGGGTCAGACACAGAGTGATTATTCCTCCACACGGTCCGATCAAACACTCCCGGGGTCAGACACAGAGTGAATTTATATCAAACCCGTCGCATCATACACTCCCGGTGTCAGACACAGAGTGATTATTCCTCTACACGGTCCCATCAAACACTCCCGGGGTCAGACACAGAGTGATTATTCCTCTACACGATCCCATCAAACACTCCCGGGGTCAGACACAGAGTGATTATTCCTCTACACGGTCCCATCAAACAATCCCGGGGTCAGACACAGAGTGATTATTCCTCTACACGGTCCCATCACACACGCCCGGGGTCTGACACAGAATGATACTCCCGTCACTCTGTCCAATCACACGCTCCCGGGGTCAAACACAGAGGGAATCTTCCTCTACACAGCCCATCACACACTCCCTGGGTCAGACACAGAGAGAATCTCCCTCCACACCGTCCCAAAACACACTCCCGGGGTCAGACACAGAGTGATTATTCCTCTACACTGTACCATCAAACACTCCGTGGGTCAGACACACTGTGATTATTCCTCTACACGGTCCCATCAAACACTCCCGTGGTCAGACACAGAGTGATTATTCCTCTACACGGTCCCATCAAACACACCCGGGGTCAGACACAGAGTGAATTTATTTCAGCACCGTCCCATCATACTCTCCCGGGATCAGACACAGAGTGATTATTCCTCTACACTGTACTATCAAACACTCCGTGGGTCAGACACAGAGTGATTATTCCTCTACACGATCCCATCAAACACTCCCGGGGTCAGACACAGAGTGATTATTCCTCTACACGGTCCCATCACACACTCCCGGGGTCAGGCACAGAGTGACTTTTCCTCCACACGGTCCCATCAAACACTCCCGGGGTCAGACACAGAGTGAATCTCCCTCCACGCCGTCCCATCACACACTCCCGGGGTCAGACACAGAGTGATTATTCCTCTACACGGTCCCATCACACACTCCCGGGGTCTGACACAGAATGATACTCCCGCCACACTGTCCCATCACACGCTCCCGGGGTCAAACACAGAGTGAATCTTCCTCTACACAGCCCATCACACACTCCCTGGGTCAGACACTTAGTGAATTTATATCCAAACCGTCCCATCATACACTCCCGGGGTCAGACACAGAGTGATTATTCCTCTACACTGTACCATCAAACACTCCGTGGGTCAGACACGCAATGATAATTCCTCTACACGGTCCCAACAAACACTCCCGGGGCCAGACAAAGAGTGAATCTCCCTACACACCGTCCCATCACACACTCCCGTGGTCAGACACAGTATGATTATTCCTCTCCACGGTCCATTCACACACTCCCGGGGTCAGACACAGAGAGAATTTATATCCACACCGTCCCATGATACACTCCCGGGGTCAGGCACAGAGTGATTATTCCTCTGCACTGTACCATCAAACACTCCGTGGGTCATACACACAGTGATTATTCCTCTACACGGTCCCATCAAACACTCCCGGGGTCAGACACAGAGTGAATTTATATCAACACCGTCCCATCATACACTCCCGGGGTCAGACACAGAGTGATTATTCCTCTTCACTGTACCAGCAAACACTCCGGGGGTCAGACACAGAGAGATTATTCCTCTACACGGTCCCATCAAATACTCCCGGGGTCAGACACAGAGTGATTATTCCTCCACACGGTCCCATCAAACACTCCCGGGGTCAGACACAGAGTGAATTTATATCAACACCGTCCCATCATACATTCCCGGGGTCAGACACAGTGATTATTCCTCTACACTGTACCAGCAAACACTCCGTGGGTCAGACACAGAGTGATTATTCCTCTACACGATCCCATCAAACACTCCCGGGGTCAGACACAGAGTGATTATTCCTCTACTCGGTCCCATCAAACACTCCCGGGGTCAGACACAGAGTGATTTTATATCCACACCGTCCCATCATACACTCCCGGGGTCAGACACAGAGTGATTATTCCTCTACACTGTACCATCAAACACACCCGGGGTCAGACACAGAGTGATTTTTCCTCGATACGGTCCCATCAAACACTCCCGGGGTCAGACACAGAGTGATTATTCCTCTATACGGTCCCATCACACACGCCCGGGGTCTGACACAGAATGATACTCCCGCCACACTGTCCCATCACACGCTCCCGGGGTCAAACACAGAGTGAATCTTCCTCTACACAGCCCATCACACGCTCCCTGGGTCAGACACAGAGTGAATCTCCCTCCACACCGTCCCAACACACACTCCCGGGTCAGACACAGACTGATTATTCCTCTACACGGTCCCATCAAACACTCCCGGGGTCAGACACGGAGTGAATTTGTATCCAAACCGTCCCATCATACACTCCCGGGGTCATACACAGAGTAATTATTCCTCTACACTCTACCATCAAACAATCCGTGTGTCAGACACACAATGATTATTCCTCTACACGGTCCCAACAAACACTCCCGGGGTCAGACAAAGAGTGAATCTCCGTACACACCGTCCCATCACACACTCCCGTGTTCAGACACAGTATGATTATTCCTCTCCACGGTCCCATCAAACACTCCCGGGGTCAGACACAGAGTGAATTAATATCCACACCGTCCCATCATACACTCCCGTGGTCACACACAGAGTGAATTTATATCAACACCGTCCCATCATACACTCCCGTGGTCAGACATAGTGATTATTCCTCTACACTGTACCAGCAAACACTCCGTGGGTCAGACACAGAGTGATTATTCTTCTACACGATCCCATCAAACACTCCCGGGGTCAGACACAGAGTGATTATTCCTCTACTCGGTCCCATCAAACACTCCCGGGGTCAGACACAGAGTGATTTTATATCCACACCGTCCCATCATACACTCCCGGGGTCAGACACAGAGTGATTATTCCTCTACACTGTACCATCAAACACACCCGGGGACAGACACAGAGTGAATCTCCCTCCACGCCGTCCCATCACACACTCCCGGGGTCAGACACAGAGTGATTTTTCCTCGATACGGTCCCATCAAACACTCCCGGGGTCAGACACAGAGTGATTATTCCTCTATACGGTCCCATCACACACGCCCGGGGTCTGACACAGAATGATACTCCCGCCACACTGTCCCATCACACGCTCCCGGGGTCAAACACAGAGTGAATCTTCCTCTACACAGCCCATCACACGCTCCCTGGGTCAGACACAGAGTGAATCTCCTTCCACACCGTCCCAACACACACTCCCGGGTCAGACACAGACTGATTATTCCTCTACACGGTCCAATCAAACACTCCCGGGGTCAGACACGGTGTGAATTTGTATCCAAACCGTCCCATCATACACTCCCGGGGTCATACACAGAGTAATTATTCCTCTACACTCTACCATCAAACAATCCGTGTGTCAGACACACAATGATTATTCCTCTACACGGTCCCAACAAACACTCCCGGGGTCAGACAAAGAGTGAATCTCCGTACACACCGTCCCATCACACACTCCCGTGGTCAGACACAGTATGATTATTCCTGTCCACGGTCCCATCACACACTCCCGGGGTCAAACACAGAGTGAATCTTCCTCTACACAGCCCATCACACACTCCCTGGGTCAGACACAGAGAGAATCTCCCTCCACACCGTCCCAAAACACACTCCAGGGTCAGACACAGACTGATTATTCCACTGCACGGTCCCATCAAACACTCCCGGGGTCAGACACGGAGTGAATTTATATCCAAACCGTCCCATCATACACTCCCGGGGTCAGACACAGAGTGATTATCCCTCTACACTGTACCATCAAACACTCCGTGGGTCAGACACACAATGATTATTCCTCTACACGGTCCCAACAAACACTCCCGGGGCCAGACAAAGAGTGAATCTCCCTACACACCGTCCCATCACACACTCCCGTGGTCAGACACAGTATGATTATTCCTCTCCACGGTCCCATCACACACTCACGGGGTCAGACACAGAGAGAATTTATATCCACACCGTCCCATCATACACTCCCGGGGTCAGGCACAGAGTGAATCTCCCTCCACGCCGTCCCATCACACACTCCCGGGGTCAGACACGGAGTGATACTCCCGCCACACTGTCCCATCACACGCTCCCGGGGTCAAACACAGAGTGAATCTTCCTCTACACAGCCCATCACACACTCCCTGGGTCAGAAACAGAGAGAATCTCCCTCCACACCGTCCCAAAACACACTCCCGGGTCAGACACAGACTGATTATTCCACTGCACGGTCCCATCAAACACTCCCGGGGTCAGACACGGAGTGAATTTATATCCAAACCGTCCCATCATACACTCCCGGGGTCAGAAACAGAGTGATTATTCCTCCACACTGTACCATCAAACACTCCATGGGTCAGACACACAATGATTATTCCTCTACACGGTCCCATCACACACTCCCGTGGTCAGACACAGTATGATTATTCCTCTCCACGGTCCCATCTCACACTCCCGGGGTCAGAAACAGAGAGAATTTATATCCCCACCGTCCCATCATACACTCCGGGGTCAGGCACAGAGTGATTATTCCTCTGCACTGTACCATCAAACACTCCGTGGGTCAGACACACAGTGATTATTCCTCTACACGGTCCCATCAAACACTCCCGGGGTCAGACACAGAGTGATTATTCCTCTACACTCTTCCATCAAACACCCCCGGGGTCAGACAAAGAGTGAATCTCCCTACACACCGTTCCATCACATACTCCCGTTGTCAGACACTGTATGATTATTCCTCTACACCTTCCCATCAAACACTCCCGGGGTCAGACACAGAGTGAATCTGCCTCCACGCCGTCCCATCACACAATCCCGGGGTCAGACACAGAGAGATTATTCCTCTACACGGTCCCATCAAATACTCCCGGGGTCAGACACAGAGTGATTATTCCTCCACACGGTCCGATCAAACATTCCCGGGGTCAGACACAGAGTGAATTTATATCAAACCCGTCGCATCATACACTCCCGGTGTCAGACACAGAGTGAATTTATATCAAACCCGTCGCATCATACACTCCCGGTGTCAGACACAGAGAGATTATTCCTCTACACAGTCCCATCAAACACTCCCGGGGTCAGACACAGAGTGATTATTCCTCTACACGATCCCATCAAACACTCCCGGGGTCAGACACAGAGTGATTATTCCTCTACACGGTCCCATCAAACACTCCCGGGGTCAGACACAGAGTGATTATTCCTCTACACGGTCCCATCACACACGCCCGGGGTCTGACACAGAATGATTCTCCCGTCACACTGTCCAATCACACGCTCCCGGGGTCAAACACAGAGGGAATCTTCCTCTACACAGCCCATCACACACTCCCTGGGTCAGACACAGAGAGAATCTCCCTCCACACCGTCCCAAAACACACTCCCGGGGTCAGACACAGAGTGATTATTCCTCTACACTGTACCATCAAACACTCCGTGGGTCAGACACACTGTGATTATTCCTCTACACTGTCCCATCATACTCTCCCGGGGTCAGACACAGAGTGATTATTCCTCTACACTGTACTATCAAACACTCCGTGGGTCAGACACAGAGTGATTATTCCTCTACACGATCCCATCAAACACTCCCGGGGTCAGACACAGACTGATTATTCCTCTACACGGTCCCATCACACACTCCCGGGGTCAGGCACAGAGTGACTTTTACTCCACACGGTCCCATCAAACACTCCCGGGGTCAGACACAGAGTGAATCTCCCTCCACGCCGTCCCATCACACACTCCCGGGGTCAGACACAGAGTGATTATTCCTCTACACTGTCCCATCACACGCTCCCGGGGTCAAACACAGAGTGAATCTTCCTCTACACAGCCCATCACACACTCCCTGGGTCAGACACTTAGTGAATTTATATCCAAACCGTCCTATCATACACTCCCGGGGTCAGACACAGAGTGATTATTCCTCTACACTGTACCATCAAACACTCCGTGGGTCAGACACACAATGATTATTCCTCTACACGGTCCCAACAAACACTCCCGGGGCCAGACAAAGAGTGAATCTCCCTACACACCGTCCCATCACACACTCCCGTGGTCAGACACAGTATGATTATTCCTCTCCACGGTCCATTCACACACTCCCGGGGTCAGACACAGAGAGAATTTATATCCACACCGTCCCATCATACACTCCCGGGGTCAGGCACAGAGTGATTATTCCTCTGCACTGTACCATCAAACACTCCGTGGGTCATACACACAGTGATTATTCCTCTACACGGTCCAATCAAACACTCCCGGGGTCAGACACAGAGTGATTATTCCTCTACACTGTACCATCAAACACACCCGGGGTCAGACACAGAGTGAATTTATTTCAGCACCGTCCCATCATACTCTCCCGGGGTCAGACACAGAGTGATTATTCCTCTACACTGTACCATCAAACACTCCCGTGGTCAGACACAGACTGATTATTCCTCTACACGGTCCCATCACACACTCCCGTGGTCAGGCACAGAGTGACTTTTCCTCCACACGGTCCCATCAAACACTCCCGGGGTCAGACACAGAGTGAATCTCCCTCCACGCCGTCCCATCACACACTCCCGGGGTCAGACACAGAGTGATTATTCCTCTACACGGTCCCATCACACACTCCCGGGGTCTGACACAGAATGATACTCCCGCCACACTGTCCCGTCACACGCTCCCGGGGTCAAACACAGAGTGAATCTTCCTCTACACAGCACATCACACACTCCCTGGGTCAGACACAGAGAGAATCTCCCTCCACACCGTCCCAAAACACACTCCCGGGTCAGAAACAGACTGATTATTCCACTGCACGGTCCTATCAAACACTCCCGGGGTCAGACACGGAGTGAATTTATATCCAAACCGTCCCATCATACACTCCCGGGGTCAGACACAGAGTGATTATTCCTCTACACTGTACCATCAAACACTCCATGGGTCAGACACACAATGATTATTCCTCTACACGGTCCCATCACACACTCCCCTGGTCAGACACAGTATGATTATTCCTCTCCACGGTCCCATCACACACTCCCCGGGTCAGAAACAGAGAGAATTTATATCCCCACCGTCCCATCATACACTCCGGGGTCAGGCACAGAGTGATTATTCCTCTGCACTGTACCATCAAACACTCCGTGGGTCAGACACACAGTGATTATTCCTCTACACGGTCCCATCAAACACTCCCGGGGTCAGACACAGAGTGATTATTCCTCTACACTCTACCATCAAACACTCCCGGGGTCAGACAAAGAGTGAATCTCCCTACACACCGTTCCATCACACACTCCCGTTGTCAGACACTGTATGATTATTCCTCTACACCGTCCCATCAAACACTCCCGGGGTCAGACACAGAGTGAATCTGCCTCCACGCCGTCCCATCACACAATCCCGGGGTCAGACACAGAGAGATTATTCCTCTACACGGTCCCATCAAATACTCCCGGGGTCAGACACAGAGAGATTATTCCTCTACACGGTCCCATCAAATACTCCCGGGGTCAGACACAGAGTGATTATTCCTCCACACGGTCCGATCAAACACTCCCGGGGTCAGACACAGAGTGAATTTATATCAAACCCGTCGCATCATACACTCCCGGTGTCAGACACAGAGTGATTATTCCTCTACACGGTCCCATCAAACACTCCCGGGGTCAGACACAGAGTGATTATTCCTCTACACGATCCCATCAAACACTCCCGGGGTCAGACACAGTGTGATTATTCCTCTACACGGTCCCATCAAACACTCCCGGGGTCAGACACAGAGTGATTATTCCTCTACACGGTCCCATCACACACGCCCGGGGTCTGACACAGAATGATACTCCCGTCACACTGTCCAATCACACGCTCCCGGGGTCAAACACAGAGGGAATCTTCCTCTACACAGCCCATCACACACTCCCTGGGTCAGACACAGAGAGAATCTCCCTCCACACCGTCCCATCACACACTCCCGGGGTCAGGCACAGAGTGACTTTTCCTCCACACGGTCCATCAAACACTCCCGGGGTCAGACACAGAGTGAATCTCCCTCCACGCCGTCCCATCACACACTCCCGGGGTCAGACACACAGTGATTATTCCTCTACACGGTCCCATCACACACTCCCGGGGTCTGACACAGAATGATACTCCCGCCACACTGTCCCATCACACGCTCCCGGGGTCAAACACAGAGTGAATCTTCCTCTACACAGCCCATCACACACTCCCTGGGTCAGACACAGAGAGAATTTATATCCACACCGTCCCATCTTACACTCCCGGGGTCAGGCACAGAGTGATTATTCCTCTGCACTGTACCATCAAACACTCCGTGGGTCATACACACAGTGATTATTCCTCTACACGGTCCAATCAAACACTCCCGGGGTCAGACACAGAGTGATTATTCCTCTACACGGTACCATCAAACACACCCGGGGTCAGACACAGAGTGAATTTATTTCAGCACCGTCCCATCATACACTCCCGGGGTCAGACACAGAGTGATTATTCCTCTACACTGTACCATCAAACACTCCGTGGGTCAGACACAGAGTGATTATTCCTCTACACGATCCCATCAAACACTCCGGGGTCAGACACAGACTGATTATTCCTCTACACGGTCCCATCACACACTCCCGTGGTCAGGCACAGAGTGACTTTTCCTCCACACGGTCCCATCAAAACACTCCCGGGGTCAGACACAGAGTGAATCTCCCTCCACGCCGTCCCATCACACACTCCCGGGGTCAGACACAGAGTGATTATTCCTCTACACGGTCCCATCACACACTCCCGGGGTCTGACACAGAATGATACTCCCGCCACACTGTCCCATCACACGCTCCCGGGGTCAAACACAGAGTGAATCTTCCTCTACACAGCCCATCACACACTCCCTGGGTCAGACACAGAGAGAATCTCCCTCCACACCGTCCCAAAACACACGCCCGGGTCAGACACAGACTGATTATTCCACTGCACGGTCCTATCAAACACTCCCGGGGTCAGACACGGAGGTGAATTTATATCCAAACCGTCCCATCATACACTCCCGGGGTCAGACACAGAGTGATTATTCCTCTACACATGTACCATCAAACACTCCATGGGTCAGACACACAATGATTATTCCTCTACACGGTCCCATCACACACTCCCTCTGGTCAGACACAGTATGATTATTCCTCTCCACGGTCCCATCACACACTCCCCGGGTCAGAAACAGAGAGAATTTATATCCCCACCGTCCCATCATACACTCCGGGGTCAGGCACAGAGTGATTATTCCTCTGCACTGTACCATCAAACACTCCGTGGGTCAGACACACAGTGATTATTCCTCTACACGGTCCCATCAAACACTCCCGGGGTCAGACACAGAGTGATTATTCCTCTACACTCTACCATCAAACACTCCCGGGGTCAGACAAAGAGTGAATCTCCCTACACACCGTTCCATCACACACTCCCGTTGTCAGACACTGTATGATTATTCCTCTACACCGTCCCATCAAACACTCCCGGGGTCAGACACAGAGTGAATCTGCCTCCACGCCGTCCCATCACACAATCCCGGGGTCAGACACAGAGAGATTATTCCTCTACACGGTCCCATCAAAAACTCCCGGGGTCAGACACAGAGAGATTATTCCTCTACACGGTCCCATCAAATACTCCCGCGGTCAGACACAGAGTGATTATTCCTCCACACGGTCCGATCAAACACTCCCGGGGTCAGACACAGAGTGAATTTATATCAAACCCGTCGCATCATACACTCCCGGTGTCAGACACAGAGTGATTATTCCTCTACACGGTCCCATCAAACACTCCCGGGGTCAGACACAGAGTGATTATTCCTCTACACGATCCCATCAAACACTCCCGGGGTCAGACACAGAGTGATTATTCCTCTACACGGTCCCATCACACACGCCCGGGGTCTGACACAGAATGATACTCCCGTCACACTGTCCAATCACACGCTCCCGGGGTCAAACACAGAGGGAATCTTCCTCTACACAGCCCATCACACACTCCCTGGGTCAGACACAGAGAGAATCTCCCTCCACACCGTCCCAAAACACACTCCCGGGGTCAGACACAGTGATTATTCCTCTACACTGTACCATCAAACACTCCGTGGGTCAGACACACTGTGATTATTCCTCTACACGGTCCCATCAAACACTCCCGTGGTCAGACACAGAGAGATTATTCCTCTACACGGTCCCATCAAACACACCCGGGGTCAGACACAGAGTGAATTTATTTCAGCACTGTCCCATCATACTCTCCCGGGGTCAGACACAGAGTGATTATTCCTCTACACTGTACTATCAAACACTCCGTGGGTCAGACACAGAGTGATTATTCCTCTACACGATCCCATCAAACACTCCCGGGATCAGACACAGAGTGATTATTCCTCTACACGGTCCCATCACACACTCCCGGGGTCAGGCACAGAGTGACTTTTCCTCCACACGGTCCCATCAAACACTCCCGGGGTCAGACACAGAGTGAATCTCCCTCCACGCCGTCCCATCACACACTCCCGGGGTCAGACACAGAGTGATTATTCCTCTACACGGTCCCATCACACACTCCCGGGGTCTGACACAGAATGATACTCCCGCCACACTGTCCCATCACACGCTCCCGGGGTCAAACACAGAGTGAATCTTCCTCTACACAGCCCATCACACACTCCCTGGGTCAGACACTTAGTGAATTTATATCCAAACCGTCCCATCATACACTCCCGGGGTCAGACACAGAGTGATTATTCCTCTACACTGTACCATCACACACTCCCGGGGTCAGGCACAGAGTGACTTTTCCTCCACACGGTCCCATCAAACACTCCCAGGGTCAGACACAGAGTGAATCTCCCTCCACGCCGTCCCATCACCCACTCCCGGGGTCAGACACAGAGTGATTATTCCTCTACACGGTCCCATCACACACTCCCGGGGTCTGACACAGAATGATACTCCCGCCACACTGTCCCATCACACGCTCCCGGGGTCAAACACAGAGTGAATCTTCCTCTACACAGCCCATCACACACTCCCTGGGTCAGACACAGAGAGAATCTCCCTCCACACCGTCCCAAAACACACTCCCGGGTCAGACACAGACTGATTATTCCACTGCACGGTCCCATCAAACACTCCCGGGGTCAGACACGGAGTGAATTTATATCCACACCGTCCCATCATACACTCCCGGGGTCAGACACAGAGTGATTATTCCTCTACACTGTACCATCAAACACTCCATGGGTCAGACACACAATGATTATTCCTCTACACGGTCCCATCACACACTCCCGTGGTCAGACACAGTATGATTATTCCTCTCCACGGTCCCATCACACACTCCCGGGGTCAAAAACAGAGAGAATTTATATCCCCACCGTCCCATCATACACTCCGGGGTCAGGCACAGAGTGATTATTCCTCTGCACTGTACCATCAAACACTCCGTGGGTCAGACACACAGTGATTATTCCTCTACACGGTCCCATCAAACACTCCCGGGGTCAGACACAGAGTGATTATTCCTCTACACTCTACCATCAAACACTCCCGGGTCAGACAAAGAGTGAATCTCCCTACACACCGGTCCAGCACACACTCCCGTTGTCAGACACTGTATGATTATTCCTCTACACCGTCCCATCAAACACTCCCGGGGTCAGACACAGAGTGAATCTGCCTCCACGCCGTCCCATCACACAATCCCGGGGTCAGACACAGAGAGATTATTCCTCTACACGGTCCCATCAAATACTCCCGGTGTCAGACACAGAGTGATTATTCCTCCACACGGTCCGATCAAACACTCCCGGGGTCAGACACAGAGTGAATTTATATCAAACCCGTCGCATCATACACTCCCGGTGTCAGACACAGAGTGATTATTCCTCTACACGGTCCCATCAAACACTCCCGGGGTCAGACACAGAGTGATTATTCCTCTACACGATCCCATCAAACACTCCCGGGGTCAGACACAGAGTGATTATTCCTCTACACGGTCCCATCAAACACTCCCGGGGTCAGACACAGAGTGATTATTCCTCTACACGGTCCCATCACACACGCCCGGGGTCTGACACAGAATGATACTCCCGTCACACTGTCCAATCACACGCTCCCGGGGTCAAACACAGAGGGAATCTTCCTCTACACAGCCCATCACACACTCCCTGGGTCAGACACAGAGAGAATCACCCTCCACACCGTCCCAAAACACACTCCCGGGGTCAGACACAGAGTGATTATTCCTCTACACTGTACCATCAAACACTCCGTGGGTCAGACACACTGTGATTATTCCTCTACACGGTCCCATCAAACACTCCCGTGGTCAGACACAGAGTGATTATTCCTCTACACGGTCCCATCAAACACACCCGGGGTCAGACACAGAGTGAATTTATTTCAGCACCGTCCCATCATACTCTCCCGGGGTCAGACACAGAGTGATTATTCCTCTACACTGTACCATCAAACACTCCGTGGGTCAGACACAGAGTGATTATTCCTCTACACGATCCCATCAAACACTCCCGGGGTCAGACACAGACTGATTATTCCTCTACACGGTCCCATCACACACTCCCGGGGTCAGGCACAGAGTGAATTTTCCTCCACACGGTCCCATCAAACACTCCCGGGGTCAGACACAGAGTGAATCTCCCTCCACGCCGTCCCATCACACACTCCCGGGGTCAGACACACAGTGATTATTCCTCTACACGGTCCCATCACACACTCCCGGGGTCTGACACAGAATGATACTCCCGCCACACTGTCCCATCACACGCTCCCGGGGTCAAACACAGAGTGAATCTTCCTCTACACAGCCCATCACACACTCCCTGGGTCAGACACAGAGAGAATTTATATCCACACCGTCCCATCTTACACTCCCGGGGTCAGGCACAGAGTGATTATTCCTCTGCACTGTACCATCAAACACTCCGTGGGTCATACACACAGTGATTATTCCTCTACACGGTCCCATCAAACACTCCCGGGGTCAGACACAGAGTGATTATTCCTCTACACTGTACCATCAAACACTCCCGGGGTCAGACAAAGAGTGAATCTCCCTACACACCGTCCGATCAAACACTCCCGGGGTCAGACACAGAATGATTATTCCTTTACACGGTCCCATCAAACACTCCCGGGGTCAGACACAGAGTGAATTTATTTCAACACCGTCCCATCATACACTCCCGGGGTCAGACACAGAGTGATTATTCCCTTATTCCTCTATACTGTACCATCAAACAATCCGTGGGTCAGACACAGAGTGATTATTCCTCTACACGGTCCCATCAAACACTCCCGGGGTCAGACACAGAGTGATTATTCCTCTACACGCTCCCATCACACACGCCCGGGGTCTGACACAGAATGATACTCCCGCCACACTGTCCCATCACACGCTCGCGAGGTCAAACACAGAGTGAATCTTCCTCTACACAGCCCATCACACACTCCCTGGGTCAGACACAGAGAGAATTTATTTCAACACCGTCCCATCATACACTCCCGGGGTCAGACACAGCGTGATTATTCCTCTATACTGTACCATCAAACTCTCCGTGGGTCAGACACAGTGATTATTCCTCTACACGATCCC
Source organism: Hypanus sabinus (assembly GCF_030144855.1). Taxonomy (NCBI): domain Eukaryota; kingdom Metazoa; phylum Chordata; class Chondrichthyes; order Myliobatiformes; family Dasyatidae; genus Hypanus; species Hypanus sabinus. The sequence continues at coordinate 32,874 of NW_026779490.1, read as the reverse complement.
ATCAAACACTCCCGAGGCCAGACAAAGAGTGAATCTCCCTACACACCGTCCCATCATACACTCCCGCTGTCAGACACTGTATGATTATTCCTCTACACGGTCCCATCAAACACACCCGGGGTCAGACACAGAGTGAATCTCCCTCCATGCCGTCGCATCACACAATCCCGGGGTCAGACACAGAGTGATTATTCCTCTACACTGTACCATCAAACACTCCGTGGGTCAGACACACAGTGATTATTCCTCTACACGGTCCCATCAAACACTTCCGGGGTCAGACACAGAGTGATTATTCCTCTACACGGTCCCATCAAACACTCCCGGGGTCAGACACTGAGTGATTTATATTCACACCGTCCCATCATACACTCCCGGGGTCAGATACAGAGTGATTATTCATCTACACGGTCCCAACCCACATTCCCGGGTCAGACACAGACTGATTATTCTTCTACACGGTCCCAACAAACACTCCCGGGGTCAGACAAAGAGTGAATCTCCGTACACACCGTCCCATCACACACTCCCGTGGTCAGACACAGTATGATTATTCCTCTCCACGGTCCCATCAAACACTCCCGGGGTCAGACACAGAGTGAATTTATATCCACACCGTCCCATCATACACTCTCGGGGTCAGACACAGAGTGATTAATCCTCTACACTGTACCATCAAACACTCCCGGGGTCAGACACAGAGTGACATTTCCTCCACACGGTCCCATCAAACACTCCCGGGGTCAGACACAGAGTGAATCTCCCTCCACGCCGTCCCATCACACACTCCCGGGGTCAGACACACAGTGATTATTCCTCTACACGGTCCCATCACACACTCCCGGGGTCTGACACAGAATGATACTCCCGCCACACTGTCCCATCACACGCTCCCGGGGTCAAACACAGAGTGAATCTTCCTCTACACAGCCCATCACACACTCCCTGGGTCAGACACAGAGAGAATTTATATCCACACCGTCCCATCTTACACTCCCGGGGTCAGGCACAGAGTGATTATTCCTCTGCACTGTACCATCAAACACTCCGTGGGTCATACACACAGTGATTATTCCTCTACACGGTCCCATCAAACACTCCCGGGGTCAGACACAGAGTGATTATTCCTCTACACTGTACCATCAAACACTCCCGGGGTCAGACAAAGAGTGAATCTCCCTACACACCGTCCGATCAAACACTCCCGGGGTCAGACACAGAGTGAATCTCCCTCCACGCCGTCCCATCAAACAATCCCGGGGTCAGACACAGAGAGATTATTCCTCTACACGGTCCCATCAAATACTCCCGGGTCAGACACAGAGTGATTATTCCTCCACACGGTCCCATCAAACACTCCCGGGGTCAGACACAGAGTGAATTTATATCAACCCCGTCGCATCATACACTCCCGGGGTCAGACACAGAGTGATTATTCCTCTACACTGTACCATCAAACACTCCGGGTGTCAGACACAGAGTGATTATTCCTCTACACGGTCACATCAAACACTCCCGGGGTCAGACACAGAGTGATTATTCCTCTACACGATCCCATCAAACACTCCCGGGGTCAGACACAGAGTGATTATTCCTCTACACGGTCCCATCAAACACTCCCGGGGTCAGACACAGAGTGATTATTCCTCTACACGCTCCCATCACACACGCCCGGGGTCTGACACAGAATGATACTCCCGCCACACTGTCCCATCACACGCTCGCGGGGTCAAACACAGAGTGAATCTTCATCTACACAGCCCATCACACACTCCCTGGGTCAGACACAGAGAGAATCTCCCTCCCCACCGTCCCAAAACACACTCCGGCGTCAGACACAGACTGAATATTCCTCTGCACGGTCCCATCAAACACTCCCGGGGTCAGACACAGAGAGAATTTATATCCACACCGTCCCATCATACACTCCCGGGGACAGACACAGAGTGATTATTCCTCTACACTGTACCATCAAACACTCCGTGGGTCAGACACACAGTGATTATTCCTCTACACGGTCCCATCAAACACTCCCGTGGTCAGACACAGAATGATTATTCCTTTACACGGTCCCATCAAACACTCCCGGGGTCAGACACAGAGTGAATTTATTTCAACACCGTCCGATCATACACTCCCGGGGTCAGACACAGAGTGATTATTCCTCTATACTGTACCATCAAACACTCCGTGGGTCAGACACACAGTGATTATTCCTCTACACGGTCCCATCAAACACTCCCGTGGTCAGACACAGAATGATTATTCCTTTACACGGTCCCATCAAACACTCCCGGGGTCAGACACAGAGTGAATTTATTTCAACACCGTCCCATCATACACTCCCGGGGTCAGACACAGAGTGATTATTCCCTTATTCCTCTATACTGTACCATCAAACAATCCGTGGGTCAGACACAGAGTGATTATTCCTCTACACGGTCCCATCAAACACTCCCGGGGTCAGACACAGAGTGATTATTCCTCTACACGCTCCCATCACACACGCCCGGGGTCTGACACAGAATGATACTCCCGCCACACTGTCCCATCACACGCTCGCGAGGTCAAACACAGAGTGAATCTTCCTCTACACAGCCCATCACACACTCCCTGGGTCAGACACAGAGAGAATTTATTTCAACACCGTCCCATCATACACTCCCGGGGTCAGACACAGCGTGATTATTCCTCTATACTGTACCATCAAACTCTCCGTGGGTCAGACACAGTGATTATTCCTCTACACGATCCCATCAAACACTCCCGGGGCCAGACAAAGAGTGAATCTCCCTACACACCGTCCCATCATACACTCCCGCTGTCAGACACTGTATGATTATTCCTCTACACGGTCCCATCAAACACACCCGGGGTCAGACACAGAGTGAATCTCCCTCCATGCCGTCGCATCACACAATCCCGGGGTCAGACACAGAGTGATTATTCCTCTACACTGTACCATCAAACACTCCGTGGGTCAGACACACAGTGATTATTCCTCTACACGGTCCCATCAAACACTTCCGGCGTCAGACACAGAGTGATTATTCCTCTACACGGTCCCATCAAACACTCCCGGGGTCAGACACTGAGTGATTTATATTCACACCGTCCCATCATACACTCCCGTGGTCAGACACAGTATGATTATTCCTCTCCACGGTCCCATCAAACACTCCCGGGGTCAGACACAGAGTGAATTTATATCCACACAGTCCCATCATACACTCTCGGGGTCAGACACAGAGTGATTATTCCTCTACACGGTCACAACACACATTCCCGGGTCAGACACAGACTGATTATTCCTCTACACGGTCCCAACAAACACTCCCGGGGTCAGACAAAGAGTGAATCTCCGTACACACCGTCCCATCACACACTCCCGTGGTCAGACACAGTATGATTATTCCTCTCCACGGTCCCATCAAACACTCCCGGGGTCAGACACAGAGTGAATTTATATCCACACCGTCCCATCATACACTCTCGGGGTCAGACACAGAGTGATTAATCCTCTACACTGTACCATCAAACACTCCGTGGGTCAGACACAGAGTGATTATTCCTCTACACGGTCTCATCAAACACTCCCGGGGTCAGACACAGAGTGATTATTCCTCTACACGGTCCCATCAAACACTCCCGGGGTCAGACACAGAGTGAATTTATATCAACACCGTCCCATCATACACTCCCGGGGTCAGACACAGAGTGAATCTCCCTCCACGCCGTCCCATCACACACTCCCGGGGTCAGACACAGAGTTATTTTTCCTCGATACGGTCCCATCAAACACTCCCGTGGTCAGACACAGAGTGATTATTCCTCTATACGGTCCCATCACACACGCCCGGGGTCTGACACAGAATGATACTCCCGCCACACTGTCCCATCACACTCTCCCGGGGTCAAACACAGAGTGAATCTTCCTCTACACAGCCCATCACACGCTCCCTGGGTCAGACACAGAGTGAATCTCCCTCCACACCGTCCCAAAACACACTCGGGTGTCAGACACAGACTGATTATTCTTCTGCACGGTGCCATCAAACACTCCAGGGGTCAGACACAGAGTGATTATTCCTCTATACTGTACCATCAAACACTCCGTGGGTCAGACACACAGTGATTATTCCTCTACACGGTCCCATCAAACACTCCCGTGGTCAGACACAGACTGATTATTCCTCTACACGGTCCCATCAAACACTCCCGGGGTCAGACACAGACTGATTATTCCTCTACACGGTCCCATCAAATACTCCCGGGGTCAGACACAGAGTGAATTTATATCCACACCGTCCCATCATACACTCCCGGGGTCAGACACAGAGTGATTATTCCTCTACACTGTACCAGCAAACACTCCGTGGGTCAGACACAGAGAGATTATTCCTCTACACGGTCCCATCAAATACTCCCGGGGTCAGACACAGAGTGAATTTATATCCACACCGTCCCATCATACACTCCCGGGGTCAGACACAGAGTGATTATTCCTCTACACTGTACCAGCAAACACTCCGTGGGTCAGACACAGAGAGATTATTCCTCTACACGGTCCCATCAAATACTCCCGGGGTCAGACACAGAGTGATTATTCCTCCACACGGTCCCATCAAGCACTCCCGGGGTCAGACACAGAGTGAATTTATATCAACACCGTCCCATCATACACTCCCGGGGTCAGACACAGTGATTATTCCTCTACACTGTACCAGCAAACACTCCGTGGGTCAGACACAGAGTGATTATTCTTCTACACGATCCCATCAAACACTCCCGGGGTCAGACACAGAGTGATTATTCCTCTACTCGGTCCCATCAAACACTCCCGGGGTCAGACACAGAGTGATTTTATATCCACACCGTCCCATCATACACTCCCGGGGTCAGACACAGAGTGATTATTCCTCTACACTGTACCATCAAACACACCCGTGGTCAGACACAGAGTGAATCTCCCTCCACGCCGTCCCATCACACAGTCCCGGGGTCAGACACAGAGTGATTTTTCCTCGATACGGTCCCATCAAACACTCCCGGGGTCAGACACAGAGTCATTATTCCTCTATACGGTCCCATCACACACGCCCGGGGTCTGACACAGAATGATACTCCCGCCACACTGTCCCATCACACGCTCCCTGGGTCAAACCCAGAGTGAATCTTCCTCTACACAGCCCATCACACGCTCCCTGGGTCAGACACAGAGTGAATCTCCCTCCACACCGTCCCAGCACACACTCCCGGGTCAGACACAGACTGATTATTCCTCTACACTGTCCCATCAAACACTCCCGGGGTCAGACACAGAGTGAATCTCCCTCCACGCCGTCCCATCACACACTCCCGGGGTCAGACACAGAGTGATTTTTCCTCGATACGGTCCCATCAAACACTCCCGGGGTCAGACACAGAGTGATTATTCCTCTATACGGTCCCATCACACACGCCCGTGGTCTGACACAGAATGATACTCCCGCCACACTGTCCCATCACACGCTCCCTGGGTGAAACCCAGAGTGAATCTTCCTCTACACAGCTCATCACACGCTCCCTGGGTCAGACACAGAGTGAATCTCCCTCCACACCGTCCCAACACACACTCCCGGGTCAGACACAGAGTGATTATTCCTCTACACTGTCCCATCAAACACTCCCGGGGTCAGACACGGAGTGAATTTGTATCCAAACCGTCCCATCATACACTCCCGGGGTCATACACAGAGTAATTATTCCTCTACACTCTACCATCAAACAATCCGTGTGTCAGACACACAATGATTATTCCTCTACACGGTCCCAACAAACACTCCCGGGGTCAGACAAAGAGTGAATTTCCGTACACACCGTCCCATCACACACTCCCGTGGTCAGACACAGTATGATTATTCCTCTCCACGGTCCCATCACACACTCCCGGGGTCAGACACAGAGAGATTATTCCTCTATACGTCCCATCAAACACTCCCGGGGTCAGACACAGAGTGAATTTATATCCACACCGTCCCGTCATACACTCCCGGGGTCAGACACAGAGTCATTATTCCTCTACACTGTACCATCAAACACTCCGTGGGTCAGACACAGAGTGATTATTCCTCTACACGGTCCCATCAAACACTCCCGGGGTCAGACACAGAGTGATTATTCCTCTACACGGTCCCATCAAACACTCCCGGGTTCAGACACGGAGTGAATTTATATCAACACCGTCCCATCATACACTCCCGGGGTCAGACACAGAGTGATTATTCCTCTACACTGTACCATCAAACACTCCGTGGGTCAGACACAGAGTGATTATTCCTCTACACGATCCCATCAAACACTCCCGGAGTACGACACTGAGTGATTATTCCTCTACAAGGTCCCATCAAACACTCCCGGGGTCAGGCACAGAGAGATTATTGCTCTACACGGTCCCATAAAACAATCCCGGGGTCAGACACAGAGTGAATCTCCCTCCACGCCGTCCCATCAAACACTCCCGGGGTCAGACACAGAGTGATTATTCCTCTACAAGGTCCCATCAAACACGCCCTGGGTCTGACACAGAATGATACTCCCGCCACACTGTCCCATCACACGCTCCCGGGGTCAAACGCAGAGTGAATCTTCCTCTACACAGCCCATCATACGCTCCCTGGGTCAGACACAGAGTGAATCTCCCTCCACGCCGTCCCAACAAACACTCCCGGGGTCAGACACAGAGTAATTATTCCTCTACACGGTCCCATCAAACACTCCCGGGGTCAGACACAGAGTGAATTTATATCAACACCGTCGCATCATACATTCCCGGGGTCAGACACAGAGTAATTATTCCTCTACACTGTACCATCAAACACTCCGTGGGTCAGACACAGAGTGATTATTCCTCTACACGATCCCATCAAACACTGCCGGGGTCAGACACAGAGTGATTATTCCTCTACACGGTCCCATCAAACACTCCGTGGGTCAGACACACAATGATTATTCCTCTACACGGTCCCATCACACACTCCCGGGGTCAGGCACAGAGAGAATTTATATCCACACCGTCCCATCATACACTTCCGGGGTCAGACACAGAGTGATTATTCCTCTGCACTGTCCCATCAAACACTCCGTGGGTCAGACACACAGTGATTATTCCTCTACACGGTCCCATCAAACACTCCCGGGGTCAGACACAGAGTGATTATTCCTCTACACTGTACCATCAAACACTCCCGGGGTCAGACACACAGTGATTATTCCTCTACACGGTCCCATCAAACACTCCCGGGGTCAGACACAGAGTGATTATTCCTCTACACTGTACCATCAAACACTCCCGGGGTCAGACAAAGAGTGAATCTCCCTACCTACCGTCCCATCACACACTCCCGTTGCCAGACACTGTATGATTATTCCTCTACACCGTCCCATCAAACACTCCCGGGGTCAGACACAGATTGAATCTCCCTCCACGCCGTCCCATCACACAATCCCGGGGTCAGACACAGAGAGATTATTCCTCTACACTGTACCATCAAACACTCCCGGGGTCAGACACAGAGTGATTATTCCTCTACACGGTCCCATCAAATACTCCCGGGGTCAGACACAGAGTGATTATTCCTCCACACGGTCCCATCAAACACTCCGTGGGTCAGGCACAGAGTGATTATTCCTCTACACGATCCCATCAAACACTCCCAGGGTACGACACTGAGTGATTATTCCTCTACACGATCCCATCAAACACTCCCGGGGTACGACACTGAGTGATTATTCCTCTACACGGTCCCATCAAACACTCCCGCGGTCAGACACAGAGTGAATCTCCCTCCACGCCGTCCCATCAAACACTCCCGGGGTCAGACACAGAGTGATTATTCCTCTACACTGTACCAGCAAACACTCCGTGGGTCACACACAGAGTGATTATTCCTCTACACGGTCCCAACACACATTCCCGGGTCAGACACAGACTGATTATTCCTCTCCACGGTCCCATCAAACACTCCCGGGGTCAGACACAGAGTGAATTTATATCCACACCGTCCCATCATACACTCTCGGGGTCAGACACAGAGTGATTTATCCTCTACACTGTACCATCAAACACTCCGTGGGTCAGACACAGAGTGATTATTCCTCTACACGGTCCCATCAAACACTCCCGGGGTGAGACACAGAGTGATTATTCCTCTACACGGTCCCATCAAACACTCCCGGGGTCAGACACAGAGTGAATTTATATCAACACCGTCCCATCATACACTCCCGGGGTCAGACACAGAGTGATTATTCATCTACACTGTACCAGCAAACACTCCGTGGGTCAGACACAGAGTGATTATACCTCTACACGATCCCATCAAACACTCCCGGGGTCAGACACAGAGTGATTATTCCTCTACTCGGTCCCATCAAACACTCCCGGGGTCAGACACAGAGTGAATTTATATCCACACCGTCCCATCATACACTCCCGTGGTCAGACACAGAGTGATTATTCCTCTACAATGTACAATCAAACACACCCGGGGTCAGACACAGAGTGAATCTCCCTCCACGCCGTCCCATCACACACTCCCGGGGTCAGACACAGAGTGATTTTTCCTCGATACGGTCCCATCAAACACTCCCGGGGTCAGACACAGAGTGAATATTCCTCTATACGGTCCCATCACACACGCCAGGGGTCTGACACAGAATGATACTCCCGCCACACGGTCCCATCAAACACTCCCGGGGTCAGACACAGAGTGATTATTCCTCTACACTGTACCATCAAACACTCCCGTGGTCAGACAAAGAGTGAATCTCCCTACCTACCGTCCCATCACACACTCCCGTTGCCAGATACTGTATGATTATTCCTCTACACCGTCCCATCAAACACTCCCGGGGTCAGACACAGATTGAATCTCCCTCCACGCCGTCCCATCACACAATCCCGGGGTCAGACACAGAGAGATTATTCCTCTACACGGTCCCATCAAATACTCCCGGGGTCAGACACAGAGTGATTATTCCTCTACACGGTCCCATCAAATACTCCCGGGGTCAGACACAGAGTGATTATTCCTCCACACGGTCCCATCAAACACTCCGTGGGTCAGGCACAGAGTGATTATTCCTCTACACGATCCCATCAAACACTCCCAGGGTACGACACTGAGTGATTATTCCTCTACACGGTCCCATCAAACACTCCCGGGGTCAGACACAGAGTGATTATTCCTCTACACTGTACCATCAAACACTCCCGGGGTGAGACACAGAGTGATTATTCCTCTACACTGTACCATCAAACACTCCGTTGGTCAGACACAGAGTGATTATTCCTCTACACGATCCCATCAAACACTGCCGGGGTCAGACACAGAGTGATTATTCCTCTACACGGTCCCATCAAACACTCCCGGGGTCAGACACAGAGTGATTATTCCTCTACACTGTCCCATCAAACACTCCCGGGGTCAGACACAGAGTGAATCTCCCTCCACGCCGTCCCAACAAACACTCCCGGGGTCAGACACAGAGTAATTATTCCTCTACACGGTCCCATCAAACACTCCCGGGGTCAGACACAGAGTGAATTTATATCAACACCGTCGCATCATACATTCCCGGGGTCAGACACAGAGTAATTATTCCTCTACACTGTACCATCAAACACTCCGTGGGTCAGACACAGAGTGATTATTCCTCTACACGATCCCATCAAACACTGCCGGGGTCAGACACAGAGTGATTATTCCTCTACACGGTCCCATCAAACACTCCGTGGGTCAGACACACAATGATTATTCCTCTACACGGTCCCATCACACACTCCCGGGGTCAGGCACAGAGAGAATTTATATCCACACCGTCCCATCATACACTTCCGGGGTCAGACACAGAGTGATTATTCCTCTGCACTGTCCCATCAAACACTCCGTGGGTCAGACACACAGTGATTATTCCTCTACACGGTCCCATCAAACACTCCCGGGGTCAGACACAGAGTGATTATTCCTCTACACTGTACCATCAAACACTCCCGGGGTCAGACAAAGAGTGAATCTCCCTACCTACCGTCCCATCACACACTCCCGTTGCCAGACACTGTATGATTATTCCTCTACACCGTCCCATCAAACACTCCCGGGGTCAGACACAGATTGAATCTCCCTCCACGCCGTCCCATCACACAATCCCGGGGTCAGACACAGAGAGATTATTCCTCTACACTGTACCATCAAACACTCCCGGGGTCAGACACAGAGTGATTATTCCTCTACACGGTCCCATCAAATACTCCCGGGGTCAGACACAGAGTGATTATTCCTCCACACGGTCCCATCAAACACTCCGTGGGTCAGGCACAGAGTGATTATTCCTCTACACGATCCCATCAAACACTCCCAGGGTACGACACTGAGTGATTATTCCTCTACACGATCCCATCAAACACTCCCGGGGTACGACACTGAGTGATTATTCCTCTACACGGTCCCATCAAACACTCCCGCGGTCAGACACAGAGTGAATCTCCCTCCACGCCGTCCCATCAAACACTCCCGGGGTCAGACACAGAGTGATTATTCCTCTACACTGTACCAGCAAACACTCCGTGGGTCACACACAGAGTGATTATTCCTCTACACGGTCCCAACACACATTCCCGGGTCAGACACAGACTGATTATTCCTCTCCACGGTCCCATCAAACACTCCCGGGGTCAGACACAGAGTGAATTTATATCCACACCGTCCCATCATACACTCTCGGGGTCAGACACAGAGTGATTTATCCTCTACACTGTACCATCAAACACTCCGTGGGTCAGACACAGAGTGATTATTCCTCTACACGGTCCCATCAAACACTCCCGGGGTGAGACACAGAGTGATTATTCCTCTACACGGTCCCATCAAACACTCCCGGGGTCAGACACAGAGTGAATTTATATCAACACCGTCCCATCATACACTCCCGGGGTCAGACACAGAGTGATTATTCATCTACACTGTACCAGCAAACACTCCGTGGGTCAGACACAGAGTGATTATACCTCTACACGATCCCATCAAACACTCCCGGGGTCAGACACAGAGTGATTATTCCTCTACTCGGTCCCATCAAACACTCCCGGGGTCAGACACAGAGTGAATTTATATCCACACCGTCCCATCATACACTCCCGTGGTCAGACACAGAGTGATTATTCCTCTACAATGTACAATCAAACACACCCGGGGTCAGACACAGAGTGAATCTCCCTCCACGCCGTCCCATCACACACTCCCGGGGTCAGACACAGAGTGATTTTTCCTCGATACGGTCCCATCAAACACTCCCGGGGTCAGACACAGAGTGAATATTCCTCTATACGGTCCCATCACACACGCCAGGGGTCTGACACAGAATGATACTCCCGCCACACGGTCCCATCAAACACTCCCGGGGTCAGACACAGAGTGATTATTCCTCTACACTGTACCATCAAACACTCCCGTGGTCAGACAAAGAGTGAATCTCCCTACCTACCGTCCCATCACACACTCCCGTTGCCAGATACTGTATGATTATTCCTCTACACCGTCCCATCAAACACTCCCGGGGTCAGACACAGATTGAATCTCCCTCCACGCCGTCCCATCACACAATCGCGGGGTCAGACACAGAGAGATTATTCCTCTACACGGTCCCATCAAATACTCCCGGGGTCAGACACAGAGTGATTATTCCTCTACACGGTCCCATCAAATACTCCCGGGGTCAGACACAGAGTGATTATTCCTCCACACGGTCCCATCAAACACTCCGTGGGTCAGGCACAGAGTGATTATTCCTCTACACGATCCCATCAAACACTCCCAGGGTACGACACTGAGTGATTATTCCTCTACACGGTCCCATCAAACACTCCCGGGGTCAGACACAGAGTGATTATTCCTCTACACTGTACCATCAAACACTCCCGGGGTGAGACACAGAGTGATTATTCCTCTACACTGTACCATCAAACACTCCGTTGGTCAGACACAGAGTGATTATTCCTCTACACGATCCCATCAAACACTGCCGGGGTCAGACACAGAGTGATTATTCCTCTACACGGTCCCATCACACACTCCCGGGGTCAGTCACAGAGAGAATTTATATCCACACCGTCCCATCATACACTTCCGGGGTCAGACACAGAGTGAATCTCCCTCCACGCCGTCCCATCAAACACTCCCGGGGTCAGACACAGAGTGATTATTCCTCTACACTGTACCAGCAAACACTCCGTGGGTCAGACACAGAGTGATTATTCCTCTACACGGTCCCAACACACATTCCCGGGTCAGACACAGACTGATTATTCCTCTCCACGGTCCCATCAAACACTCCGGGTTCAGACACAGAGTGAATTTATATCCACACCGTCCCATCATACACTCTCGGGGTCAGACACAGAGTGATTAATCCTCTACACTGTACCATCAAACACTCCGTGGGTCAGACACAGAGTGATTATTCCTCTACACGGTCCCATCAAACACTCCCGGGGTGAGACACAGAGTGATTATTCCTCTACACTGTACATTCAAACACTCCGTGGGTCAGACACAGAGTGATTATTCCTCTACACGATCCCATCAAACACTGCCGGGGTCAGACACAGAGTGATTATTACTCTACACGGTCCCATCACACACTCCCGGGGTCAGTCACAGAGAGAATTTATATCCACACCGTCCCATCATACACTTCCGGGGTCAGACACAGAGTGATTATTCCTCTGCACTGTCCCATCAAACACTCCGTGGGTCAGACACACAGTGATTATTCCTCTACACGGTCCCATCAAACACTCCCGGGGTCAGACACAGAGTGATTATTCCTCTACACTGTACCATCAAACACTCCCGGGGTGAGACACAGAGTGATTATTCCTCTACACTGTACCATCAAACACTCCGTGGGTCAGACACAGAGTGATTATTCCTCTACACGATCCCATCAAACACTGCCGGGGTCAGACACAGAGTGATTATTCCTCTACACGGTCCCATCACACACTCCCGGGGTCAGTCACAGAGAGAATTTATATCCACACCGTCCCATCATACACTTCCGGGGTCAGACACAGAGTGATTATTCCTCTGCACTGTCCCATCAAACACTCCGTGGGTCAGACACACAATGATTATTCCTCTACACGGTCCCATCACACACTCCCGGGGTCAGGCACAGAGAGAATTTATATCCACACCGTCCCATCATACACTTCCGGGGTCAGACACAGAGTGATTATTCCTCTGCACTGTCCCATCAAACACTCCGTGGGTCAGACACACAGTGATTATTCCTCTACACGGTCCCATCAAACACTCCCGGGGTCAGACACAGAGTGATTATTCCTCTACACTGTACCATCAAACACTCCCGGGGTCAGACAAAGAGTGAATCTCCCTACCTACCGTCCCATCACACACTCCCGTTGCCAGACACTGTATGATTATTCCTCTACACCGTCCCATCAAACACTCCCGGGGTCAGACACAGATTGAATCTCCCTCCACGCCGTCCCATCACACAATCCCGGGGTCAGACACAGAGAGATTATTCCTCTACACTGTACCATCAAACACTCCCGGGGTCAGACACAGAGTGATTATTCCTCTACACGGTCCCATCAAATACTCCCGGGGTCAGACACAGAGTGATTATTCCTCCACACGGTCCCATCAAACACTCCGTGGGTCAGGCACAGAGTGATTATTCCTCTACACGATCCCATCAAACACTCCCAGGGTACGACACTGAGTGATTATTCCTCTACACGATCCCATCAAACACTCCCGGGGTACGACACTGAGTGATTATTCCTCTACACGGTCCCATCAAACACTCCCGGGGTCAGACACAGAGTGAATCTCCCTCCACGCCGTCCCATCAAACACTCCCGGGGTCAGACACAGAGTGATTATTCCTCTACACTGTACCAGCAAACACTCCGTGGGTCACACACAGAGTGATTATTCCTCTACACGGTCCCAACACACATTCCCGGGTCAGACACAGACTGATTATTCCTCTCCACGGTCCCATCAAACACTCCCGGGGTCAGACACAGAGTGAATTTATATCCACACCGTCCCATCATACACTCTCGGGGTCAGACACAGAGTGATTTATCCTCTACACTGTACCATCAAACACTCCGTGGGTCAGACACAGAGTGATTATTCCTCTACACGGTCCCATCAAACACTCCCGGGGTGAGACACAGAGTGATTATTCCTCTACACGGTCCCATCAAACACTCCCGGGGTCAGACACAGAGTGAATTTATATCAACACCGTCCCATCATACACTCCCGGGGTCAGACACAGAGTGATTATTCATCTACACTGTACCAGCAAACACTCCGTGGGTCAGACACAGAGTGATTATACCTCTACACGATCCCATCAAACACTCCCGGGGTCAGACACAGAGTGATTATTCCTCTACTCGGTCCCATCAAACACTCCCGGGGTCAGACACAGAGTGAATTTATATCCACACCGTCCCATCATACACTCCCGTGGTCAGACACAGAGTGATTATTCCTCTACAATGTACAATCAAACACACCCGGGGTCAGACACAGAGTGAATCTCCCTCCACGCCGTCCCATCACACACTCCCGGGGTCAGACACAGAGTGATTTTTCCTCGATACGGTCCCATCAAACACTCCCGGGGTCAGACACAGAGTGAATATTCCTCTATACGGTCCCATCACACACGCCAGGGGTCTGACACAGAATGATACTCCCGCCACACGGTCCCATCAAACACTCCCGGGGTCAGACACAGAGTGATTATTCCTCTACACTGTACCATCAAACACTCCCGTGGTCAGACAAAGAGTGAATCTCCCTACCTACCGTCCCATCACACACTCCCGTTGCCAGATACTGTATGATTATTCCTCTACACCGTCCCATCAAACACTCCCGGGGTCAGACACAGATTGAATATCCCTCCACGCCGTCCCATCACACAATCCCGGGGTCAGACACAGAGAGATTATTCCTCTACACGGTCCCATCAAATACTCCCGGGGTCAGACACAGAGTGATTATTCCTCTACACGGTCCCATCAAATACTCCCGGGGTCAGACACAGAGTGATTATTCCTCCACACGGTCCCATCAAACACTCCGTAGGTCAGGCACAGAGTGATTATTCCTCTACACGATCCCATCAAACACTCCCAGGGTACGACACTGAGTGATTATTCCTCTACACGGTCCCATCAAACACTCCCGGGGTCAGACACAGAGTGATTATTCCTCTACACTGTACCATCAAACACTCCCGGGGTGAGACACAGAGTGATTATTCCTCTACACTGTACCATCAAACACTCCGTTGCTCAGACACAGAGTGATTATTCCTCTACACGATCCCATCAAACACTGCCGGGGTCAGACACAGAGTGATTATTCCTCTACACGGTCCCATCACACACTCCCGGGGTCAGTCACAGAGAGAATTTATATCCACACCGTCCCATCATACACTTCCGGGGTCAGACACAGAGTGAATCTCCCTCCACGCCGTCCCATCAAACACTCCCGGGGTCAGACACAGAGTGATTATTCCTCTACACTGTACCAGCAAACACTCCGTGGGTCAGACACAGAGTGATTATTCCTCTACACGGTCCCAACACACATTCCCGGGTCAGACACAGACTGATTATTCCTCTCCACGGTCCCATCAAACACTCCGGGGTCAGACACAGAGTGAATTTATATCCACACCGTCCCATCATACACTCTCGGGGTCAGACACAGAGTGATTAATCCTCTACACTGTACCATCAAACACTCCGTGGGTCAGACACAGAGTGATTATTCCTCTACACGGTCCCATCAAACACTCCCGGGGTGAGACACAGAGTGATTATTCCTCTACACTGTACATTCAAACACTCCGTGGGTCAGACACAGAGTGATTATTCCTCTACACGATCCCATCAAACACTGCCGGGGTCAGACACAGAGTGATTATTCCTCTACACGGTCCCATCACACACTCCCGGGGTCAGTCACAGAGAGAATTTATATCCACACCGTCCCATCATACACTTCCGGGGTCAGACACAGAGTGATTATTCCTCTGCACTGTCCCATCAAACACTCCGTGGGTCAGACACACAGTGATTATTCCTCTACACGGTCCCATCAAACACTCCCGGGGTCAGACACAGAGTGATTATTCCTCTACACTGTACCATCAAACACTCCCGGGGTGAGACACAGAGTGATTATTCCTCTACACTGTACCATCAAACACTCCGTGGGTCAGACACAGAGTGATTATTCCTCTACACGATCCCATCAAACACTGCCGGGGTCAGACACAGAGTGATTATTCCTCTACACGGTCCCATCACACACTCCCGGGGTCAGTCACAGAGAGAATTTATATCCACACCGTCCCATCATACACTTCCGGGGTCAGACACAGAGTGATTATTCCTCTGCACTGTCCCATCAAGCACTCCGTGGGTCAGACACACAGTGATTATTCCTCTACACCGTCCCATCAAACACTCCCGGGGTCAGACACAGAGTGATTATTCCTCTACACAGTACCATCAAACACTCCCGGGGTCAGACAAAGAGTGAATCTCCCTACCTACCGTCCCATCACACACTCCCGTTGCCAGACACTGTATGATTATTCCTCTACACCGTCCCATCAAACACTCCCGGGGTCAGACACAGATTGAATCTCCCTCCACGCCGTCCCATCACACAATCCCGGGGTCAGATACAGAGAGATTATTCCTCTACACGGTCCCATCAAATACTCCCGGGGTCAGACACAGAGTGATTATTCCTCTACACGGTCCCATCAAATACTCCCGGGGTCAGACACAGAGTGATTATTCCTCCACACGGTCCCATCAAACACTGCCGGGGTCAGACACAGAGTGATTATTCCTCTACACGGTCCCATCACACACTCCCGGGGTCAGTCACAGAGAGAATTTATATCCACACCGTCCCATCATACACTTCCGGGGTCAGACACAGAGTGATTATTCCTCTGCACTGTCCCATCAAGCACTCCGTGGGTCAGACACACAGTGATTATTCCTCTACACCGTCCCATCAAACACTCCCGGGGTCAGACACAGAGTGATTATTCCTCTACACTGTACCATCAAACACTCCCGGGGTCAGACAAAGAGTGAATCTCCCTACCTACCGTCCCATCACACACTCCCGTTGCCAGACACTGTATGATTATTCCTCTACACCGTCCCATCAAACACTCCCGGGGTCAGACACAGATTGAATCTCCCTCCACGCCGTCCCATCACACAATCCCGGGGTCAGACACAGAGAGATTATTCCTCTACACGGTCCCATCAAATACTCCCGGGGTCAGACACAGAGTGATTATTCCTCTACACGGTCCCATCAAATACTCCCGGGGTCAGACACAGAGTGATTATTCCTCCACACGGTCCCATCAAACACTCCGTGGGTCAGGCACAGAGTGATTATTCCTCTACACGATCCCATCAAACACTCCCAGGGTACGACACTGAGTGATTATTCCTCTACACGATCCCATCAAACACTCCCGGGGTACGACACTGAGTGATTATTCCTCTACACGGTCCCATCAAACACTCCCGGGGTCAGACACAGAGTGAATCTCCCTCCACGCCGTCCCATCAAACACTCCCGGGGTCAGACACAGAGTGATTATTCCTCTACACTGTACCAGCAAACACTCCGTGGGTCAGACACAGAGTGATTATTCCTCTACACGGTCCCAACACACATTCCCGGGTCAGACACAGAGTGATTATTCCTCTACACGGTCCCATCAAATACTCCCGGGGTCAGACACAGAGTGATTATTCCTCCACACGGTCCCATCAAACACTCCGTGGGTCAGGCACAGAGTGATTATTCCTCTACACGATCCCATCAAACACTCCCAGGGTACGACACTGAGTGATTATTCCTCTACACGATCCCATCAAACACTCCCGGGGTACGACACTGAGTGATTATTCCTCTACACGGTCCCATCAAACACTCCCGGGGTCAGACACAGAGTGAATCTCCCTCCACGCCGTCCCATCAAACACTCCCGGGGTCAGACACAGACTGATTATTCCTCTCCACGGTCCCATCAAACACTCCCGGGGTCAGACACAGAGTGAATTTATATCCACACCGTCCCATCATACACTCTCGGGGTCAGACACAGAGTGATTAATCCTCTACACTGTACCATCAAACACTCCGTGGGTCAGACACAGAGTGATTATTCCTCTACACGGTCCCATCAAACACTCCCGGGGTGAGACACAGAGTGATTATTCCTCTACACGGTCCCATCAAACACTCCCGGGGTCAGACACAGAGTGAATTTATATCAACACCGTCCCATCATACACTCCCGGGGTCAGACACAGAGTGATTATTCATCTACACTGTACCAGCAAACACTCCGTGGGTCAGACACAGAGTGATTATACCTCTACACGATCCCATCAAACACTCCCGGGGTCAGACACAGAGTGATTATTCCTCTACTCGGTCCCATCAAACACTCCCGGGGTCAGACACAGAGTGAATTTATATCCACACCGTCCCATCATACACTCCCGTGGTCAGACACAGAGTGATTATTCCTCTACACTGTACAATCAAACACACCCGGGGTCAGACACAGAGTGAATCTCCCTCCACGCCGTCCCATCACACACTCCCGGGGTCAGACACAGAGTGATTTTTCCTCGATACGGTCCCATCAAACACTCCCGGGGTCAGACACAGAGTGATTATTCCTCTATACGGTCCCATCACACACGCCAGGGGTCTGACACAGAATGATACTCCCGCCACACGGTCCCATCAAACACTCCCGGGGTCAGACACAGAGTGATTATTCCTCTACACTGTACCATCAAACACTCCAGGGGTCAGACAAAGAGTGAATCTCCCTACCTACCGTCCCATCACACACTCCCGTTGCCAGACACTGTATGATTATTCCTCTACACCGTCCCATCAAACACTCCCGGGGTCAGACACAGATTGAATCTCCCTCCACGCCGTCCCATCACACAATCCCGGGGTCAGACACAGAGAGATTATTCCTCTACACGGTCCCATCAAATACTCCCGGGGTCAGACACAGAGTGATTATTCCTCTACACGGTCCCATCAAATACTCCCGGGGTCAGATACAGAGTGATTATTCCTCCACACGGTCCCATCAAACACTCCGTGGGTCAGGCACAGAGTGATTATTCCTCTACACGATCCCATCAAACACTCCCAGGGTACGACACTGAGTGATTATTCCTCTACACTATCCCATCAAACACACCCGGGGTACGACACTGAGTGATTATTCCTCTACACGGTCCCATCAAACACTCCCGGGGTCAGACACAGAGTGAATCTCCCTCCACGCCGTCCCATCAAACACTCCCGGGGTCAGACACAGAGTGATTATTCCTCTACACTGTACCAGCAAACACTCCGTGGGTCAGACACAGAGTGATTATTCCTCTACACGGTCCCAACACACATTCCCGGGTCAGACACAGACTGATTATTCCTCTCCACGGTCCCATCAAACACTCCCGGGGTCAGACACAGAGTGAATTTATATCCACACCGTCCCATCATACACTCTCGGGGTCAGACACAGAGTGATTAATCCTCTACACTGTACCATCAAACACTCCGTGGGTCAGACACAGAGTGATTATTCCTCTACACGGTCCCATCAAACACTCCCGGGGTCAGACACAGAGTGAATTTATATCAACACCGTCCCATCATCCACTCCCGGGGTCAGACACAGAGTGATTATTCATCTACACTGTACCAGCAAACACTCCGTGGGTCAGACACAGAGTGATTATACCTCTACACGATCCCATCAAACACTCCCGGGGTCAGACACAGAGTGATTATTCCTCTACTCGGTCCCATCAAACACTCCCGGGGTCAGACACAGAGTGAATTTATATCCACACCGTCCCATCATACACTCCCGGGGTCAGACACAGAGTGATTATTCCTCTACACTGTACAATCAAACACACCCGGGGTCAGACACAGAGTGAATCTCCCTCCACGCCGTCCCATCACACACTCCCGGGGTCAGACACAGAGTGATTTTTCCTCGATACGGTCCCATCAAACACTCCCGGGGTCAGACACAGAGTGATTATTCCTCTATACGGTCCCATCTCACACGCCAGGGGTCTGACACAGAATGATACTCCCGCCACACTGTCCCATCACACGCTCCCGGGGTCAAACACAGAGTGAATCTTCCTCTACACAGCCCATCACACGCTCCCTGGGTCAGACACAGAGTGAATCTCCCTCCACACCGTCCCAACACACACTCCCGGGTCAGACACAGACTGATTATTCCTCTACACGGTCCCATCAAACACTCCCGGGGTCAGACACGGAGTGAATTTGTATCCAAACCGTCCCATGATACACTCCCGGGGTCATACACAGAGTGATTATTCCTCTACACTCTACCATCAAACAATCCGTGGGTCAGACACACAATGATTATTCCTCTACACGGTCCGAACAAACACTCCCGGGGTCAGACAAAGAGTGAATCTCCGTATACACCGTCCCATCACACACTCCCGTGGTCAGACACAGTATGATTATTCCTCTCCACAGTCCCATCACACACTCCCGGGGTCAGACACAGAGAGATTATTACTCTATACGGTCCCATCAAACACTCCCGGGGTCAGACACAGAGTGAATTTATATCCACACCGTCCCATCATACACTCCCGGGATCAGACACAGAGTGATTATTCCTCTACACGGTCCCATCAAACACTCCCGGGGTCAGACACAGAGTGATTATTCCTCTACACGGTCCCATCAAACACTCCCGGGGTCAGACACGGAGTGAATTTATATCAACACCGTCCCATCATACACTCCCGGGGTCAGACACAGAGTGATTATTCCTCTACACTGTACCATCAAATATCTCGTGGGTCAGACACAGAGTGATTATTCCTCTACACGATCCCATCAAACACTCCCGGGGTACGACACTGAGTGATTATTCCTCTACACGGTCCCATCAAACACTCCCGAGGTCAGGCACAGAGAGATTTTTGCTCTACACAGTCCCATCAAACAATCCCGGGGTCAGACACAGAGTGAATCTCCCTCCACGCCGTCCCATCACACTCTCCCGGGGTCAGACACAGACTGATTATTACTCTACACGATCCGATCAAACACTCCCGGAGTCAGACACAGAGTAAAACTCCCACCACACGGTCCCATCACACACACCTGGGGTCAGATACAGAGTGAATCTCCCTCTACACCGCCCATCACACACTCCCGGGGTCAGACACAGTGAATCTCCCTCCACACCGTCCCATCGCACACTCCCGGGGTCAGACTCAGAGTGTTTATTACTCTACCCGGTCCCATCACACAGGCCCGTGGTCAGACACAGAGTGAAACTCCCTCCACACCGTCCCATCACACATTCCCGCTGTCAGACACAGAGTGATTGTTCCTCTTCACCGCCCATCACATACTCCCGGGGTCAGACATAGAGTGTTTATTCCTCTACACCGCCCATCACACACTCCCGGGGTCAGACACAGAGAGAATCTCCCTCAACACCGTCCCATCACACACTCCCGGGGTCAGACACAGAGTGATTATTCCTCTACACGGTCCCATCACACACTCCCGGGGTCAGACACAGAGAGAATCTCCTTCCATACCGTCCGATCACACTCTCCCGGGGTCAGACACAGAGTGATTATTGCTCTATACGGTCCCATCAAACACTCCCGGGGTCAGACACAGAGTGATTATTCCTCTACACGGTCAAATCAAAAACTCCCGGGGTCAGACACAGAGTGATTAGTCCTCTACATGGTCGCATCAAACACTCCCGGGGTCAGACACAGAGTGATTATTCCTCTACACGGTACCATCAAACACTCCCGGCGTCAGACACAGAGTGATTGTTCATCTACACGGTCCCATCAAACACTCTCGGGTTCAGACACTGAGTGAATCTCCCTCCACAGCGTTCCATCACACACTCCAGGGTTAGACACAGAGTGATTATTCCTCTACACGGTCCCATCAAACTCTCCCGGGGTCAGACACAGAGTGATTATTCCTCTACACGGTACCATCAAACACTCCCGGGGTCAGACACAGAGTGATTGTTCCTCTACACGGTCCCATCAAACACTCTCGGGGTCAGACACAGAGAGAATCTCCCTCCACACCGACCCATCACACACGCCCGGTGTCAGACACAGATTGATTGTTCCTCTACTCCGCCCATCACACACTCCCGGGGTCAGGCACAGAGTGATTATTCCTCTACACGATCCCATCAAACACTCCCGGGGTCAGACACAGAGTGAATTTCCCTTCACGCCGTCCAATCACACACTCCCGGGGTCAGACACAGAGTGAATATTGCTCTACACGGCCCATCAAACACTCCCGGGGTCAGACACAGAGTGAATGTCCGTCCACACCGTCTCATCACACTCTCCCGAGGACAGACACAGAGTGATTATTCCTCTACACGGTCCCATCCAACACTCCCGGGGGTCAGACACAGTGTGATTATTCCTCTACACGGTCCCATCAAACACTTCCGGGGGTCAGTCACAGAGTGATTATTCCTCTACACGGTCCCATCAAGCACTCCCGGCGTCAGACACAGATTGAATCTCCCTCCACACCGTCCCATCACTTACTCCCGGGGTCAGACACAGAGTGATTATTCATCTACACGATCCCATCAAACACTCCCGGGGTCAGACACAGAGTGATTATTCCTCTACCCAGTCCCATCAAACACTCCCGGGGTCAGACACGGAGTGAATTTATATCAACACCGTCCCATCATACACTCCCGGGGTCAGACACAGAGTGATTATTCCTCTACACTGTACCAGCAAACACTCCGTGGGTCAGACACAGAGTGATTATTCCTCTACACGGTCTCTTCAAACACTCCCGGGGTCAGACACAGAGTGATTATTCCTCTACACGGTCCCATCAAACGCTCCCGGGGTCAGACACAGAGTGAGTTTATATCAACACCGTCCCATCATACACTCCCGGGGTCAGACACAGAGTGATTATTCCTCTACACTGTACCATCAAACACTCCGTGGGTCAGACACAGAGTGATTATTCCTCTACACGGTCCCATCAAACACTCCCGGGGTCAGACACAGAGTGAATTTATTTCAACACCGTCCCATCATTCACTGCCGGGGTCAGACACAGTGTGAATGTCCCTCCACACAGCACCATCAAACACTCCGTGGGTCCGAAACAGAGTGATTATTACTCTACACGATCCCATCAAACACTCCCGGGGTCAGACACAGAGTAAAACTCCCACCACACGGTCCCATCACACACTCCCGGGGTCAGATACAGAGTGAATCTCCTTCTACACCGCTCATCACACACTCCCGGGGTCAGACACAGAGTGAATCATCCTCCACACAGTCACCTCACACTCTCCCGGGGTCAGACACAGAGTGATTGTTCCTCAACACCGCCCATCACACACTCCCGGGGTCAGACACAGTGAATCTCCCTCCACACCGTCCCATCGCACACTCCCGGGGTCATACTCAGAGTGATTATTACTCTACACGGTCCCATCACACAGGCCCGTGGTCAGACACAGAGTGATTGTTCCTCTTCACCGCCCATCACATACTCCCGGGGTCAGACACAGAGTGATTATTCCTCTACACCGTCCCATCACACACTCCCGCTGTCAGACACAGAGTGATTGTTCCTCTTCACCGCCCATCACATACTCCCGGGGTCAGACACAGAGTGATTATTCCTCTACACCGCCCATCACACACTCCCGGGGTCAGACACAGAGAGAATCTCCCTCAACACCGTCCCATCACACACTCCCGGGGTCAGACACAGAGTGATTATTCCTCTACACGGTCCCATCACACACTCCCGGGGTCAGACACAGAGTGAATCTCCTTCCATACCGTCCGATCACACTCTCCCGGGGTCAGACACAGAGTGATTATTGCTCTATACGGTCCCATCAAACACTTCCGGGGGTCAGTCACAGAGTGATTATTCCTCTACACGGTACCATCAAGCACTCCCGGCGTCAGACACAGATTGAATCTCCCTCCACACCGTCCCATCACTTACTCCCGGGGTCAGACACAGAGTGATTATTCATCTACACGATCCCATCAAACACTCCCGGGGTCAGACACAGAGTGATTATTCCTCTACCCAGTCCCATCAAACACTCCCGGGGTCAGACACAGAGTGAATTTATATCAACACCGTCCCATCATACACTCCCGGGGTCAGACACAGAGTGATTATTCCTCTACACTGTACCAGCAAACACTCCGTGGGTCAGACACAGAGTGATTATTCCTCTACACGGTCTCATCAAACACTCCCGGGGTCAGACACAGAGTGATTATTCCTCTACACGGTCCCATCAAACACTCCCGGGGTCAGACACAGAGTGAATTTATATCAACACCGTCCCATCATACACTCCCGGGGTCAGACACAGAGTGATTATTCCTCTACACTGTACCATCAAACACTCCGTGGGTCAGACACACAGTGATTATTCCTCTACACGGTCCCATCAAACACTCCCGTGGTCAGACACAGAGTGATTATTCCTCTACACGGTCCCATCAAACACTCCCGGGGTCAGACACAGAGTGAATTTATTTCAACACCGTCCCATCATACACTCCCGGGGTCAGACACAGTATGAATCTCCCTCCACACAGCACCATCAAACACTCCGTGGGTCCGACACAGAGTAATTATTCTTCTCCACGGTCCCATCAAACACTCCCGGTGTCTGACACAGAATGAAGCTCCCTCCACACTGTCCCATCAAACGCACCCGTGGTCCGACTCAGAGTAATTATTCTTCTCCACGGTCCCATCAAACACTCCCGGGATCAGGCACAGAGTGAATTTATATCCACACCGTCCCATCATACACTCCCGGGTTCAGACAAAGAGTGATTATTCCTCTACACTGTACCATCAAACACTCCGTGGGTCAGACACACAGTGATTATTCCTCTACACGGTCCCATCAAAAACTCCCGGGTCAGACACAGACTGATTATTCCTCTACTCGGTCCCATCAAACACACCCGGGGTCAGTCACAGAGTGAATCCCCCTCCACACAGCCCCATCACAAACTCCCGTGGTCCGACACAGAGTATTTATTCTTCTCCGAGGTCCCATCAAACACTCCCGGGGTCAGACACAGACTGATTATTACTCTACACTCTACCATCAAACACTCCGTGGGTCAGACACACAGTGAATGTCCCTCCACGCCGTCCCATCACACTCTCCCGGGGTCAGACACAGAGTGATTATTACTCTACACGATCCCATCAAACTCTCCCGGGGTCAGACACAGAGTAAAACTCCCACCACACGGTCCCATCACACACTCCCGGGGTCAGGTACAGAGTGAATCTCCTTCTACACCGCTCATCACACACTCCCGGGGTCAGACACAGAGTGAATCATCCTCCACACAGTCCCCTCACACTCTCCCGGGGTCAGACACAGTGTGATTGTTCCTCAACACCGCCCATCAAACACTCCCGGGGTCAGACACAGTGAATCTCCCTCCACACCGTCCCATCGCACACTCCCGGGGTCATACTCAGAGTGATTATTACTCTACACGGTCCCATCACACAGGCCCGTGGTCAGACACACAGTGATTGTTCCTCTTCACCGCCCATCACATACTCCCGGGGTCAGACACAGAGTGATTATTCCTCTACACCGTCCCATCACACACTCCCGCTGTCAGACACAGAGTGATTATTCCTCTACACCGCCCATCACACACTCCCGGGGTCAGACACAGAGTGATTATTCCTCTACACCGCCCATCACACACTCCCGGGGTCAGACACAGAGAGAATCTCCCTCAACACCGTCCCATCACACACTCCCGGGGTCAGACACAGAGTGATTATTCCTCTACACGGTCCCATCACACACTCCCGGGTTCAGACACAGAGTGAATCTCCTTCCATACCGTCCGATCACACTCTCCCGGGGTCAGACACAGAGTGATTATTGCTCTATACGGTCCCATCAAACACTCCCGGGGTCAGACACAGAGTGATTATTCCTCTACACGGTCAAATCAAACACTCCCGGGGTCAGACACAGAGTGATTAGTCCTCTACATGGTCGCATCAAACACT
Organism: Hypanus sabinus; assembly: GCF_030144855.1. NCBI lineage: Eukaryota > Metazoa > Chordata > Chondrichthyes > Myliobatiformes > Dasyatidae > Hypanus > Hypanus sabinus. The sequence goes on along the minus strand of NW_026779490.1, from coordinate 6,544 downwards.
CCCGGGGTCAGACACAGAGTGATTATTCCTCTACACGGTACCATCAAACACACCCGGGGTCAGACACAGAGTGATTATTCCTCTACACGGTCCCATCAAACACTCTCGGGTTCAGACACTGAGTGAATCTCCCTCCACACCGTTCCATCACACACTCCATGGTTAGACACAGAGTGATTATTCCTCTACACGGTCCCATCAAACACTCCCGGGGTCAGACACAGAGTGATTATTCCTCTACACGGTACCATCAAACACTCCCGGGGTCAGACACAGAGCGATTGTTCCTGTACACGGTCCCATCAAACACTCTTGGGGTCAGACACAGAGAGAATCTCCCTCCACACCGACCCATCACACACGCCCGGTGTCAGACACAGATTGATTGTTCCTCTACTCCGCCCATCACACACTCCCGGGGTCAGGGACAGAGTGATTATTCCTCTACACGATCCCATCAAACACTCCCGGGGTCAGACACAGAGTGAATTTCCCTTCACGCCGTCCAATCACACACTCCCGGGGTCAGACACAGAGTGATTATTGCTCTACACGGTCCCATCAAACAATCCCGAGGTCAGACACAGAGTGAATCTCCGTCCACACCGTCTCATCACACTCTCCCGAGGACAGACACAGAGTGACTATTCCTCTACACGGTCCCATCCAACACTCCCCGGGGTCAGACACAGTGTAATGATTCCTCCACACCGTCCCATCACACACTCCCGGGGTCAGACACAGAGTGATTATTCCTCTACACGATCCCATCAAACACTCCCGGGGTCAGACACAGAGTGAATTTCCCTTAACGCCGTCCAATCACACACTCCCGGGGTCAGACACAGAGTGATTATTCTTCTACACGGTCCCATCAAACACTCTCGGGTTCAGTCTCAGAGTGATTATTCCTCTACACGGTACCATCAAACACGCCCGGGGTCAGACACAGAGTGATTATTCCTCTACACGGTACCATCAAACACTCCCGGGGTCAGACACAGTGTGATTGTTCCTCTACACGGTCCCATCAAACACTCCCGGCGTAAGACACAGATTGAATCTCCCTCCACACCGTCCCATCACACACTCTCCTGGTCAGACACAGAGTGATTATTCCTAAACCCGGTCCTATCAAACACTCCCGGGGTCAGAAACAAACTGAATCTCCCTCCACTCCGTCCCATCACACACTCCATTGGTCAGACACAGAGAGATTATTCCTCTACACGGTCACATCAAACGCTCCCGGGGTCAGACACAGAGTGAATCTCCCTCCACACCGTCCCATCACACACTCTCCTGGTCAGACACAGAGTGATTATTCCTAAACGCGGTCCTATCAAACACTCCCGGGGTCAGAAACAAACTGAATCTCCCTCCACTCCGTCCCACCACACACTCCATTGGTCAGACACAGAGAGATTATTCCTCTACACGGTCACATCAAACGCTCCCGGGGTCAGACACAGAGTGAATCTCCCTCCGCACCGTCCCATCACACACTCCCGGGGTCAGACACAGAGTGAATCTCCCTCCGCACCGTCCCATCACACACACCCGGGGTCAGACACAGAGTGATTATTCCTCTACACGATCCCATCAAACACTCCCGGGGTCAGACACAGAGTGAATTTCCCTTCACGCCGTCCAATCACACACTCCCGGGGTCAGACACAGAGTGATTATTCCTCTACACGGTCCCATCAACCACTCCCGGAGGTCAGACACAGAGTGATTATTCCTTTACACCGCCCATCACACACTCCCGGGATCAGACACAGAGTGAATCTCTCTCAACACCATCCCATCACACACTCCCGAGGTCAGACACAGAGTGAAGCTCCCACGACACCGTCCCATCACACACTCCCGGGGTCATACACAGAGTGAATCACCCTCCACACCGTCCCATCACACACTCCCGGGGTCAGACACAGAGTGATTGTTCCTCTTCACCGCCCATCACACACTCCCGGGGCCAGACACAGAGTGAATCTCTCTCCACACCGTCCCATCACACACTCCCGGTGTCAGACACAGAGTGATTGTTCCTCTTCACCGCCCATCACACACTCCCGGGGTCAGACACAGAGTGAATCTCGCTCAACACCGTCCCATCACACACTCCTGGGGTCAGACACAGAGTGATTATTCCTCTACACGGTCCCATCTCACACTCCCGGGGTCAGACACAGAGTGAATCTCCTTCCATACCGTCCGATCACCCTCTCCCGGGGTCAGACACAGAGTGATTATTGCTCTACACGGTCCCATCAAACACTCCCGGGATCAGACACAGAGTGATTATTCCTCTGCACCGTCCCATCGACACTCTCCTGGGGTCAGACACAGAGTGATTATTCGTCTGCACGGTCCCATCACACACTCCCGGGGTCAGACACAGTGAATCTCCCTCAACACCGTCCCATCACACACTCCCTGGGTCAGACACAGAGTGATTATTCGTCAGCACGGTCCCATCACACACTCCCGGGGTCAGACACAGTGAATCTCCCTCCACACCGTCCCATCACACACTCCCGGTGTCAGACTCAGAGTGATTATTCCTCTACACGGTCCCATTACACCCGCCCGGGGTCAGACACAGAGTGAAACTCCCACCACACTGTCCCATCACAGACTCCCGGTGTCTGACACAGAGTGAATCTCCCTCTACACCGCCCATCACACACTCCCGGGGTCATACACAGAGTGAATCACCCTCCACACCGTCCCATCACACACTCCCGGTGGCAGACACAGAGTGATTGTTCCTCTTCACCGCCCATCACACACTCCCGGGGTCAGACACAGAGTGAATCTCTCTCCACACCGTCCCATCACACACTCCCGGTGTCAGACAGAGTGATTGTTCCTCTTCACCGCCCATCACACACTGCCGGGGTCAGACACAGAGTGAATCTCGCTCAACACCGTCCCATCACACACTCCTGGGGTCAGACACAGAGTGATTATTCCTCTACACGGTCCCATCACACACTCCCGGGGTCAGACACAGAGTGAATCTCCTTCCATACCGTCCGATCACACTCTCCCGGTGTCAGACACAGAGTGATTATTGCTCTACACGGTCCCATCAAACACTCCCGGGATCAGACACAGAGTGAATCTCCGTCCACACCGACTCATCACACACCCCCGAGGTCTGACACAGAGTGATTATTCCTCTACACGGTCCAATCAAACACTCCCGGGGTCAGACACAGAGTGATTATTCCTCTACACGGTCCCATCAAACACTCCCGGGGTCAGACACAGAGTGATTATTCCTATACACGGTCCCATCAAACCCTCCCGAGGTCAGACACAGAGTCATTATTCCTCTACACGGTCCCATCCAACTCTCCTGGGGGTCAGACACAGAGTGACTATTCCTCTACACGGTCCCATCAAACACCCCCGGGGTCAGATACAGAGTGACTATTCCTCTACACGGTACCATCAAACACTCCCGGCGTCAGACACAGAGTGAATCTTCCTCCACACCGTCCGATCACACTCTCCCGGTGTCAGACACAGAGTGATTATTCCTATACACGGTCCCATCAAACCCTCCCGGGGTCAGACACAGAGTCATTATTCCTCTACACGGTCCCATCCAACTCTCCCGGTGTCAGACACAGAGTGATTATTGCTCTACACGGTCCCATCAAACACTCCCGGGATCAGACACAGAGTGAATCTCCGTCCACACCGTCTCAGCACACACCCCCGAGGTCTGACACAGAGTGATTATTCCTCTACACGGTCCAATCAAACACTCCCGGGGTCAGACACAGAGTGATTATTCCTCTACACGGTCCCATCAAACACTCCCCTGGTCAGACACAGATTGATTATTCCTCTACACGGTCCCATCACACACTCCTGGAGTCAGGCACAGACTCAATCTAAGTGCTAGAAGTTCCAAATCGATGCTCACCTCACAGGTAACGTCATCAGTGTGACTGGAGGTCTCTCTTCCGTCCCGTGTCCTGCAATGATAGCATTCAACTGACTTGCCAGTCATCCCTATTCTCTAACTGTGCAGTTATAAAGAAGCATGCAACAGATTAACTGAAAACAAATAATTAACGGTTTAGCCCTGTCATATTTTAATGCCCTTGTTAATGAATGGGCTTTATCGATTGTATGCTGCAAAAAAAATAAAACGAAAAACAAAAAACAAACAAACCGCAAGGCTCTGTTTTATCATGCTCATTGAAACCTGTACCGATACCTGGAATTTATGAGTACGTGACTCCGATAGTCAGGCAGAAAACAACGCCCCCTTCACAACATCACATCACACACTCCCGTGGTCAGACATAGAGTGCATCTCTCTGCACACCGTCCCATCACAGATTCCTGGGTCAGACAAAGAGGAAAGATCCCTCCACATCGTCCAATTACACATTCCCGGGGTCAGACGCAGAGTGAATCTCCCTCCACACCATCCCATCACACACTCCCGAGGTCTGACACAGAGTGAATCTCCGTCCACACCGTCCCATCACAGATTCCTGGGTCAGACAGAGAGGGAAGCACCCTCCACACCGTCCCATCACATACTCCCGACGTCAGACACAGTGTGAAGCTCCTCGATATCGTAACACCATAGAGTACCCTTGTCAGATACAGAATGAAGCTCCCTCCACATCGTCCTATCACTTACTCCGGGGTTCAGACGCAGAGTAAGACCCCCTCCACACCGTCCCATCGCACTCTCTCTACTACTGACACAGAGTGCAATTTCTTCTCCTTCCCATCACTCACTTGTGATTCAGACATTACATGTAGTTTTCCTCCACCCAGAAATTCAGAGAGGACTAGAAGCGAGGATGCAATTCTAAGGATTAATAAGGAACTCAGAGGCTATATTTGGAGAATTGTGAACAGTTTGTGATCCCTCATCGAAGAAAGTATATGATTATATTAGAAAGAGTTCAAAGGAGCTTCAAGGAATGATTTCAGGATGGAGTGGCTTGTCATATAAAGACAGTATGATGACTCCTGGTCTGTCCTGGTGGGAATTTAGAATAATGAAGCGTGACCTTTTTGAAAGTTCTCAGAATGTGAAAGGCCATGACAGAGTTAATGTGCAGAGAATGTCTCCTATTTTAGCGGAGTCTAGGTTCAGAAAACTGAGCCTGAGAATAGACAGGTATCCTTTAGAAAGGCGATGATGAGGAATTTTCTTCGCCAGACCGTGGTGAATCTGCGGAATTCAAAGCCACAAGCGGAATCGATGTCCTAATTCTGCTCCTGTGTCGTATGGGTTTAATTGAAGTTCCTCGGTTACTGTGTGTCAGCAACTCAGAGGATCTATAGTGGGCCAACGCGTTCATGCAAACACAGAGAAGGTGTTATGTTCATTATTATTATCTAAATGAGGAGATAATTCACAGTTCCGAGATGCAACGGGACTTGGGAGTCCTCGAGCAGGATACCCTTAAGATTACCCTCCAGGTTGATTCGGTGGTGAAGAAGGCGAATCCAGTGTTAGCATTCATTTCTAGAGGAATAGAGTATGTGAGCAGGGATGTGATGTTGATGCGTTATAAGTCCTCGCTTGGAATATTGTGTGCAGTTTTTGGCTCGTCATTTAAGAAAGTATGTGCTGACATTGGAGAGGGTTCAGAGAAGATTCACTAGAATGATTCCGGGAATGGGACGGTTACCATATGACGACCGTTTGACTGCTCTTCGACTATAATCCTTGGAGTTTAGAAGTACGGGGTGGGGGGGACCTCATAGAAACATTTCGAATGTTGAAAGGCATGATCAGAGTGGATGTGGCAACGTTGTTTCTCATGGTAGGGGAGTCTAGTACGAGAGGACACGACTTGAGAAAGTGCAGGTTGCCTATTCAGAACAGATGCAAAAAAAATATTTTTTTAGCTACAGGGTGGTGAATCTAAGGAATTTGTTGCCATGGTCGGCAGGGGAGGCCAAGTCATTGTGTGTATTTAAGGTGGAGATTGACAGGTATCTGAGTAATCAAGGCAACAAAGATAGGTGAGAAGGCGGAGGAATGAGACCAAAAGGGAGATTGGAACAGCTCATGCTGAAAGGGCGATTCAGACTCAATGGGCCACATGGCCGACTTCTGCTCATTTGTTTCATGTGCCCGACTGACCAGGACAGGCATCCACGTTTCCACACGTCCATATCCCGGAGTCCGGTTACGGTTACTGTGTGTCAGCAACTCAGAGGATCTATAGTGTTCCAACACGTTCATGCAAACACAGGGAAGGTGTCAAGTGCCGGACTGAACAGGACAGGCATCCACGCTTCCACACGTCCATTTCCCGGAGTACGGTTCACTCTCACTTTTTCTCTCAGATCCAGAGATGGAATTGTTCAATACCACATTCCTTCATGTAATTGTTCAATACCACATTCCTTCATGGAATTGTTCAATACCACATTCCTTCATGGAAAGTCTATCGTTAAAGGACTGTAGCTGAGCACTCAGTGCTCAACCGTAAGGGTTCCGTCTCCAGTACGGCTGCTTGTGATGTCGATTTTGGTTTGGGTC